>NC_087436.1:123068132-123284173 GCF_036321535.1 Camelus dromedarius
GGCTGCAGCGGGCATCCCTGCACGCACACCCTGTCACTCAGTGTGTATTCACTGAGCTCTTGCTGCGAGCCAGACACACAGACGGTCTCTGTCCTGGTGAAACATACATTCTAGTGTTGGAGAGGGACAACAAAACCCAGGTAAACAAACACTGAACATGAGGCCACGACAGTTCCACGCAGGAGGGAAATCCAGCAGGAAGAGGCTCTGTTTCTGAGGCGGTTTGTTGTATTGAGGTGATGGTGCTGGTGCCACGGCTGCAGGAGGGTGGCCTCTCAGGAAACCGCGATGTCCTTAGTGACGGGAACACGCTACAGCAGGAGGGCGTGCACGGCTGGCTCCTCCTGACACACAGTTCCAAACCCCCGTCTAAAACAAACGCTGCAAGTCCACACGCGGCAGCGCTCCGGGACGACACGCATCCCCAGAGTCACACGATGGCTGGGGGATGGGTAAAACTGATCCCGTGTTTAATTACCTCTTTGGGTAACAGTGTGATTTAACATCTTTCGTTCACTCAGCAAGGGTCTGACTACCCAGCAGCTGCCGCCGTTCACGACCTGTGCGTTCTAGGTGCGCTTCCTGCTACTTACACGTTCGCCGCCTGCCTTCGTGGTCTTCCACGTGTCTCCACCGCGCGCTCACACGCTCGGCCCCGGCCAGGCGCGGGGGGCGGCTTCCGCGTGGGGGCCTGTGCACCCCAGCCCCGCGGGCCTGGTAGGCTTCGCCGGGCCAGATGTCGTGCGTCAGGTCGCCCTGTTGGTGCTGGTGTTCTGTTTTCCTAAATAGACTCACTTTGCTCAGGATGTGGTCGGGTCATTTAGAGTCAGTTTGAGTCGTTCCTGCCTTGTTTTTAAGCTTTGTTAAGTGGGATCAGAGCCATGTTTAATTTAAGGATAATTCCCCCACAATCCCGGCTGCCTCCTTCGCACCCCGACAGCTGCCTTGGGGTCTGTGGCTTTTGTGGCCCCGCTGCCGGGTTCATGCTCATAACAAGGCAAAGACTGTTGGACTGGGCGGAATGTCAAGTGGCTGTAGGGAAACACAAAGGCACAAAGCAGGGAAAAGCAAGAAGATGGGAGAAGATGGGCCCTGCTGACATCAGTCAGAAGCCCCGAACGGCCACCCTGATGTCAGACAAAGTGGAGTCCAGAGCAAAGGTTACGACCAGGAATGAAGCTGGCCGTGGCTTGTAATGACTGAACTTCACAACACAGGAGCAAAACGGATGAAACTTGAAGGAGAAACAGACAAGTCACAAGTTCAGGTGGAGACACTCAGCCGACAGCAGACAGGCAGAGAGGCAGTGAGGACACACACACCTGAGCAAACCGCCAACCAGCCTGGCCCACTGACTTTCCAGGCTCTCCAAACAGCACACACAGCGCTTTTACCGAGAGAGACCTTATTCTCGGCCATGAAACCAGTCTCAATAAATGTACAAGACTCCAGTTGTGCCAAATGTGCCCTTGGCAGCAGTGAGATGAAACAAGAAACTCATAACAGGGAGATATCGGGAACCCTTCCCCAGATGAACGGCCCATGGGACCAAGAAGGGACAACCGGGAAGCTAGGAAGTACTGTGAACTGAATCGAAATAAAGAAAAGCCAAAATTTGTGGGATCAGTAAAGCAGTGTTTGGAGGGAAATTTGTGTCACCAGCACCTCAACAGAAACGAAAGAAGGCCTCAGATAATTAACTTCAACTACTAACATCAGAAACTAGGGAAAGAAAGTCAAACGAAACCCCAAGTAAGCAGAGGGAAGAAAGCGATAAAGACCAGAGCAGAGGTGAACGACACGGTGGGCGGGGATGATGTGCCATGCTAGTTCTCTAAGAAAGGAAATAACACTGGACTTACATCCAGAGTATATGAAGAATGGGCACCATTCTATAGTGGAAGACCAACAACCCACTGAAGAAAGGGGCAGGAGCTCTGGGAGGGGGCCACAGCCCTCGGCTCCAAAGCGGGCCAGGCTGGGGCATCCAGACAGGTCACGTTGAGAGCACGACCGGACGGGCCGGGATGAGACCGGCATTTGGTCCCCCGGAGTCTTCCTCCAAACCCGGAGCCCTGTCTAATCAAGAGAGAAGCATCAGCCGGGTCGCAGCTGAGAGATGCACAGAATTCCTGAAAACACTCCTCGGTACCGGCAAGGTCGTCAAGACAAGGGAAGTCAGGGAAACCGTCACCACTCTGAGGCCCCAAGGACTGTGGCGTGCGGTCCCCGGGGGGGGGGGGTCCTGGAGCACAAGGACACCGAGGCGGTCAGGTGGTGGCAGCGCTGCCAGTGTGGGCTCCTCGACCGGACGGGTGCACCGTGCTGGGGTCATGTGTTGACAGTGGGGAATATGACTTCCCCGTCCTGCCGGGCATGCGGGACTGTCTTCATCATTTACTGTAAACCTAAAATTATTCTAAGACGAAAGGTTATTTTTGAAAGTGTGCAAACGATTTGAATAGGGATTCCATCAAATAAAATACGAAAGTTGTTACTAAGCACATGGAAATACGCTTAGCAACATTAGTCCTGAGGGAAACACCGCAGCAGCCTCGCGCCCACGGGGACAGTTAGAACCACGGGCACGGGGGCGGCACGTGTCGGCAAGGATGTGGAGAACCTGGGACCCTCGTAGCTGCTGTGGGAGTTTACAGTGGTGCCACTACTTTGGAAAGCAGTTCAGCAGTTCTTAAAGGTGGAACCTCGACTTACCACGCAACTCAGAGTCCGCTCTCGGGAACTTGCCCACGTGCGCGCTCGGACTTGGCTGTGAGTGTTCAGGGCGACTTCGTTCACAGAGACCAGACTGGGAGGAACCCAGACACCAGCAGCCAGGGGGCGGGTCACCGGTGGACGGATAAGCCTGGCATCATCCTCTCGGCACCAGCGGTCTATGAGCCGCAGGTGCTCAGCCGCGGGGACAGGTCTCAGAGGCAGCCGGACCCCCGCACAGTCACCACCCGGCCCTGACTGCAGTGAGACAAGCTCTGGAGAACGCACAGTCATTGACAGGGGCAGCAAGTGGATCGGAGGTTGTCTGGGGAGTCTGGTGGGAGGGATCACACGAGGCCACCAGGAAACTTTAGGGATGTAGCGTGTCCTGTATCCTGACGGTGGTGACGGTTTCACGGTTGGTCAATCGGAGTGATTTGAAGTCCGTTATCCCTCTATAAAGCTGCTTTATGAATGGATTGTCAGGGCACTATGAGCTCATCTACAAAGCAGAAACAGACTTGCAGGCATAGTAAACAATCTTGTGGTTCCATAAGGAATAAATCTGGGAGTTTGAGATTTGCAAATGTTAGCCACATATACAAAAACAGATTTAAAAAAAAACAAGTTTCAAAAATGGGCAGAAGACCTTAACAAGCAATTCTCCAAGGAAGACATACAAATGATCAATAGGCACATGAAAAAAACGCTCAATATCACTAATTATCAGAGAAATGCTAATCAAAACTACAATGAGGTATCACCTCACACCGGTCAAAATGGCCATCATTCAAAAGTCCACAAATGACAAATGCTGGAGAGGCTGCGGAGAAAGGGGAACCCTCCTTCACTGCTGGTGGGAATGCAGTTTGGTGCAGCCGCTGTGGAAAACAGTGTGGAGATTCCTCAAAAGACTAGGAATAGACTTACCGTATGACCCAGGAATCCCACTCCTGGGCATATATCCAGAAGGAACCCTACTTCAAAAAGACACCTGCACCCCAGTGTTCATAGCAGCACTATTTACAATAGCCAAGACATGGAGACAACCTAAATGTCCATCAACGGATAACCGGATAGAGAAGATGTGGTATATTTATACAGTGGAATACTACTTAGCCATAAAAACGACAACATAACGCCATTTGCAGCAGCATGGATGTCCCTGGAGAATGTCATTCTAAGTGAAGTAAGCCAGAAAGAGAAAGAAAAATACCATATGAGATCGCTCATATGTGGAATCTATAAAAAAAAGAGAGAGAGAACATAAATACAAAAGAGAAACAGACTCATAGACATAGAATACAAACTTGTGGATGCCAGGGGGACGGGGGTGGGAAGAGACAGACTGGGAGTTCAAAATTTGTAGATACTGACAGGCATATGCAGAATAGATAAACAAGATTGTACTGTACAGCACAGGGAAATACATACAGGATCCTGTGGTGGCTCACAGAGAAAAAGAATGCGACAATGAATGTATGTATGTTCGTGTATAACTGAAAAGTGGTGCTCTACACTGGAAATTGACACCACATTATAAAATGACTATAACTCAATTAAAAAAAAGTAAAAACAAAACAAAAAAAAGAACAAGTTTCTTCTGTAGAGCACAGGGAACTATATTCAATATCTTGTAATAACCTTTAATGGAAAAGAATATGAAGACAAGTATTTGTATGTCTATGCATGACTGGGACATTGTGCTGAACACCCAAAACTGACACATTGTAACTGACTGTACTTCAATTAAAAAAAGCCAGAATGGGCTCTTCTCCCAAGGACGCCTGCCTTTGTGATGGTCATGCCATGGTCACATGAGTGGACCGCAGCACCTGAGGCCCGGCTCCCTTCTGGAGGCAGGATTCGGGAGGTGGCAGTGAACAGGCAGCCCTGGGGGGAATGACAGCTTCATCCCACCCTGCCTGGCCCAGCACGGGGAGGAGGGCTGTGTCCAGCTCTGCACCCTCTGAGGGACAGGAGGGCGAGGGCAGGTGCTGGGACGCCCTGCTGCTCCACGAGGGGGCTATGTGTCTGCGCGGTGCCAGGCCAGTAACTACTTTCTGCTGGAAGCATCTTTCCTTCCCGAAAATGAGCTCCATTGAGCACACATTCTGTCTCCTACAGGATTCCGTAAGAAGTGCCAAACTTCACTTTCCGTCTCTGGGTGGCGCTTCGCGTGGCTGTTTGCGCGGGAGCCTGGTCCACCCTCGGCATCGTTCTTATGCTGGTTTCACAAAAATCACCCGGAGGATTTCCTTCTTTTCCTCCCTTCCAAGGACGTTCTAAATATCAGTGAATTATCTGCTTCTTGAATATTTGAGAGGCTCCATCTGTGAATTCTTAAACGTGGTTCTCAGTTTCTGACAACACTTTTTTAGAAAATCTACTTCATTCAAGTTTTCAAATATGTAAGGATACAGTGTGACTGTACTCGCCGATCATTTTAATGTCCTTCCGACCTGCAGCTATTTCTCACTCGTTTTTCCTGGATTTGCACAGCTTTACGCATTCTTCCATCCTCTTGCCTGGAGTGGGCTGCCCATCCCTGTGCCCGGTGGGCCGCGGTCTGGAGCAGGGTGCACCAGGGATTTGCAGGATGGTAACCCCAAGGATCTTGCTAGACCGCAGCCTCGCTCTCCAGCTCCCAGAGATGCAGTGACTGTGGTTTCGCCCGTGCTTTCCAGCTCGGGAGAAGGATTTCATGTGGGGTTTTTCCTCCTTGGTTTTCCAGTGGCATGTGCGACATAGCGTGTCTGCGCCTGGCTCTCACGACCACCTGGGGCTCCCTGACTGGGTGATGGTGGCGTGTGGCCATGTGCTTGTCTCCAGCCACTTGCAAGGGCCACAGCGGAGACAAGTGGGCAGCGTGGGCGCCTGTCCTATGAGGGGTGGGTGCAGGGGTCGGGTAGCTGGGCTGAACCCTATATGTGCTTACGAATGTGATTGCTGGTCCAGCCCGCTGGGACACCCTTCCCTCCACAGCCTGTGAGGGGCGCCCTCCCAGACCCCCCAGGAAGAGACATCATCACACTGAAAACATCTCCAGTCAATGACCTTCTCGCTGTCTGGCACTCTCCTGGAATTTCTGGGACCCACAGCGAGGGTGGCCTCTCCCATCCTTATGTCACTGGGATCAGATCTCCTCTGACATTCATTCTGCCACAGGAGTCTTAACTTTACCCCAAAAGGAAAATAGAAAGAATTGTTGGAGTTTAAATTGGAAGTGTAATCCAGGTTGCCTACAATTATGGATTAACTTTGGAGTAACTGGCATCTTATGACAGTAAACCTGCCCCCCAAAGTCTAGTGTGTCTGTTCAAAGCCGTCACATTCCAGGAGACGACACGTCTACACACAGGTGCTGCAGAGCTCTCTGCTGAAACGATTCCTGAATATTTTCCATTTTTACAATTATTGTAAATGGACTGTGGTCTCCACTTACGTTTCTAGCTTGTTACTAAAAGTATGGGGAAATTCTTAAAATCAACTTTTACCCAGAAATACTGCCTTTAGCCATTCTGCCGCAGGCCGTGACGGGCTGTGGTGGGTTCTCGCCAGAGTGCCGTGTGTGTCTTCGGTCCACGATCATGTCACCAGCAGAGAGGCGAGTGGGGAGAGAGAGTTTGTGTCTTCTCTCGTGGTGCAGGCTCACCATTTCGCTTCCTCGTGCAGCTCAGTGCGGCCTCCGAAACCACGCGGCTGAGCGCTCAGCCAGGCCTGTGCGCTGTGCTCTTGATTCTCCATGAGGAGATTCACCCACTCGTCATTTTTATTTGTTTTCTTCTGCAGTTGCAGCATTTATCTTCATTGCCTCTTTCTGCCTGTCTTATTTTGGATTGCGTGTTATTTTCTTTTAGCGTTTTTTAAAAGATAATAATGAAGTTCCTATCCTTTCTGTTTTCCTTCTTTAAAACTGAAGGTTAAGAGTTTTCTTCCCAAACCAGTTTTAGCCACGGATCCTAAGTTTAGATATAAAGTTATTTTTCATTGCTTTCCAGCATTTTTACAGCTTCAGTTTTTTATTTCCCCTCAATCTAAGGGTTAATTAGGTGCATGTTTCTAAAACTGAAACTTACAAAGTTAGGGTTTGGTCGTCTCTCTGGTGGTTTGTTTGTGGTTTGACTGGGTGATGATCAGCAGGACGGTCTGCGCCGTGTCTCTAGCGTCTGTTTTGCTAGGGACTCCGGTCAGTTTGGTTGCGGTGTGACGTAGGCATGGCAACTGCTGCCCAGTTCAAGGTCCCTTTCTGTGCGTTCCGACTGTCTTGCGGCCCCTTTGCAGTCCGCCTGCCGTCTGCCCTGGGCCCCGATGTGCTTGTGGTCACCATGCACTGATTTGCTCTTCTGTGTATAGAAATGAAATCGTATCATTTGTGCTTGGCTTTTTTCACATGTAAAGATGTTGAGATTCTTCCAAGTTGCTGCGAGCATCAGTGCACCTGCGTGGACGGACCACCATTCACCTGCTGATGGACACGGGGGTGGCTCTGGTGTGGGCTTTTACAGGTTAGGCTGCTCATTCCCGTGGCCGGTGGTTAGTGAACTTACGTTCCCGTTTCTCTTGGGTAAATGTCTAGGAGTGGGGTTGCCGGCCACGCAGTGGGTGCCATGTAACTTTGTAAGAAAATGCCAAACCGCTCACACCACTTACCTGCCCACCAGCAGTGGCCGAGGGTGCTGGCCGCTCCAGGGCCTCCCAGCACTTGCTGTGGTCCATCTCCCTCGCCGTTGACGTTTGAGTAGCCGTGCAGTGGTGCCGCCCGTGACTGTGTTTGTGTCCTTAGTGGCCCCTCACGGGGACCGGCTCTGTCTGTCACAGCCAGCGCATCTCTTCCGTGCTCAGCTGTCGTGTGTAGCTCTTCTCTGGTGAAATGTTCAAATCTTCTATTTGAAAATCAGGTGTTTCGTGTTCTTGTCGCTGAGCTGTGAGAGCTCCTCATGTATTCTGGGTAAGGGCCCTCTGTCGAATGCATGGTTTGCAAATATACTCTCTCAGACTAGCTTTTTCTTTTCTTTTTTTCTAACAGTGTCTTTTGAAGAAGGAAAGTTTTTAATGTTGGTGAAGTCCAATTTATCAAATTTTTCTTTCAAGGTTCATGCTTTTTGTCACCTGTGTAAGGAATCGTTACCTAAGTCAGGGTCACGAGGAGTTTTCTCTTGTGCTTTCCTGTGGAAATGCTGCCCTTTTGGTTTTCACATCACGTCTGTTACTGAGCCCCACGGAAGGCGTGCGGCAAGGGGAGAAGCTTGCTTGTTTGCTTGCATGGGAATCTCTCCTTATTTCAGGGCCACTTACGAAAAGACTGTCCTCTCCTCACTGAAATATCTTTGCAGCTTTGTCAAAAAGTCAATTGGCCACGTATGAGTGGGTCTATTTCTGGACTGCCTGTTCTGTTCCGCGGATCCAGATGTCAATTCTTTGTCAATACCATGTTGTCTCAACTGCAGGAAATCTTGAAAGCAAGCACCGTTAAGTCCTCTGAAGTTGTTCTCCGTCTGCAGAGTTGTTTCATCTGCTCTAGATGTTCTGCCATTTCCACATACATTTCAGAATCAGGCAGTAAATTTATTCAAAAGAGCCTGTTTGCATTTTGTTTGGGATTGCACTGAATCTATAGATCAGTCAAAAGTCCCCGATTGCATGGCAGGGATGAGCCCGTGAACACGGTGTATCTCTCTGTTCTTTCAGGTCGTTTTAATTTCTGGCAACAATTCTGTAGTTTCAGGCAAAACAGGCTTGCACATCTATTAAACACACAGCCACAGACACGTCACGCTCTGTCAGGATTGCTCATGGCGCTGTCTGTAAATGTCACCCTCCAGCTGCTAGCTGCCGTGTATGGAGATCCGGGTGTTTGCTGATCGCGTAGCTTGTGGCCTTGCCAGAGTCACTCACTGGTTCCAACAGTGGTTTGTAGAGTCCTTCGAATTTCCTGCATAGATGGTACGTTGTTTGTTAATAAAGACAATTTTTGCTTCCTCTTCAATCTTTATGCTTCCATCCTTCTCTTGCCTTAGTGCCACGGCCAGGCCCCCAGCACCAGGGAACTGGGAGCGTCCTTTGCTGAAGAGTGCTCAGTACTTCATCACAGACTGTGATGTTAGCCGTAGGGCTTCCTAAGGTTTCGTTTGTGGCTGAGAACCTGACATCAGTCTCTTAAATTTTAAAAACTTACTATTTGTCAAATATTCGCTGAGACCTACCAAGTGCCGGGCACTGTTCCAGGTGTGGGGAGTCCAGCTGTGGGGTTTCTGCATAACCTGCCCCCCAAGTAGGGGACTCGCTCCTGGATAGAAAGGTGCCCCCGCCCTGTCCTGCACTGGGGTCGTGCCCCTGCTGCTTCACCTGACTGTTGAGGAGGCACTTGGACCTGCCACCCCGACCTGTGCGTTCCCCTCCACTAGTCACCCGAGAAGTGGAAGCTCAGAGAAGAGCGAGGGAAGGGACTGGGGCGTTGGCTCCCGCCCCTACCCCCTGCATGGTCAGCACAGGGCAGCTGCTGGACCCCAAGCCTCCCGCAGTTGGAAGCTTGGGCCCTGGCTGTCGGGGCGCAGTGGACATCCCAAGAACAGGTTCCACACAGACTGAGAGTGGCTCTGCAGCCTGCCCGCCAGTGGGAACGTACACCAGTCTGCTGCCCCTGGCCGAGGAGAGGCCATCCGGCCCTCAGCTCTCCCCTCGGCCTGCTGGGGCAGCTCCTCCCTTGGCCTCCTCTGCCTCCTCCTCTTGGGCCACGTGGGCCAGCCCAGAGGTCAAGCGGAGGCAGGACACGGATGCCGGGTCCGGGGTGGGGGCCAGTCCTGGGGCCAGTCCTGGGGCCAGAAGGGTCAGCGCCTGGTGGAGCAGAGCTCAGCACACAGCTGGTGCTCAGTCAATGCCCATTTGCTCAGCAGGCCTGTGGCCCACGTGATGTGTTGGGGGAGCCAGATTTGGGCTCCAACCTGCCCTTCAGGGTGGCCCCTCCAGCCCCCACTGCAGCAACTACGCACTCCCTCCCAGGAGAGAGATGTGGGCGAGACTGAGTGGGAGGCAGGCACTCTCCTGAACGAGCTTGTTGGGGGGATTTGCATTAAGGGGTCCACCGATGCGCAGGTGGGGAGGGGCTGGATGGCGGGGCCCGTCCCTTCCTCCCCCTCCCAGCTGCCAGGGACAGCAGCGCCGGGGGTGAGAGACTGCGGCCTCGTCACCTGGGACCTGCTGGAGGAGCCCGTCAATCGGCAGCTTGGTGTATGACCTACTTTCCCTTGAGTCACTGGCTCAAAAATCTGCTTTGCAAAGTTGTGCAGGCGTGTCTGAAACTAACTGTGAGGCTCTGGGTTTGTGTGAGAGTCTGTATCTGTGCCATTGGCCACTGTCTGGGAAGGCTTCCATCCTCACCGTGACAGTGGTGGCAGGTTGGCCTTGGCCTTGGCCCCCCTCCGCAGTGGTTTCCGGCAGCTAGGAGGGCCCACGTGGTGTAGGCATGGCCCAGCCTGACGGATGTCCAGTTTCAGCCCAGAGCAGTCAACCAAAAGTTGTTCCCTTCCCCCCACCAGCTGCTGGCCTTCCACGATGGGGTGGCAGGGGCAGGGGGGTTCACTCCTGAGTCCCTGGCAAAGGCAGCATGTGGTGCAAATATCTGCAGGAAAGGGAGTTTCTCTGGGCTCGGTGTTGCGCGGGTCTGTGCCGTAACAGAGCAGGACGCAGCACCCGGAGCGCCACGGGCCTCAGAGTGGAAAAGCGGAGTGGTCACCGGTTCAGAGAGAAGCAGGCAGGACAGAGCTGGGGGCCCTTCCAAACACGGGCCTGTTCCCGAGCCTGGACTCAGCCAGCCTTGGGCAGCGCATGTGAGGGGTCGTCAAGGGTGAGAGGATAGAGGTGGGACCTTCGGAGCCCGTGCTGGGGTGGCAGGGAATAGACGGGAGGGCATAGCTGGGGGACACACACACAACCACAGCAGACACACAACCACAGATGCACAACCACAGACAGAGACAGACACACAGACACAAACACAGAGACAGGATGGCAGGTGTGGGGAGCAGCCCAGCCTGTGCTCCCCTCACAAGGGAGCACCCAGGGTGACTGGATGGCTGGCTTCACCCCTACCGAGGGGTGTGGGTATGTGGGGGCTTCTGCGGGACCAGCTGCCCGGGGCTGAGATCACTGACCCACAGCGCTAACCAGTGCGCTTCCCTCCCACTGCGATGCTGGCGGCCGCCGCTGTGCTCCCCAGGCACTAAGGGCCAGGGCTGCGCTCCGAGGCTGTAATTACATGTCTTGTCCTGTGGGCTGAGCCACGGAGTGTGTCCGGGAGGTGTTTATTGTTGCCTGTGAATCAGGAGCTCATGAGGAAAGTGGTGGCTGGCAAGGCGGAGAAATTAGGGCCTTGCTGCCGTGACCAGAGCAGTTGCCAGCAGCTCCAGGCCAGCGGCCGCCCTGCCTGGCACACCCAGGGGCCCGCCACACGCCCGTCCTGGGCGCTTCTGGCCCCTCTGCCCCGCGGAGGCTGAGCCCCTGATGCACTCAGACTCAGAGACACACACCACCCTGTGGGGCCCACACACACACACAACCATGCAGATACACAACCACACACGCACAGCCACACACATATATCCACCCCTGGGTTCACACACACACACACACACACACACACACGGCCGCGCTGCCCAGGGACAGAAAAGGGACGGGGCGGGTGGGGCAGGCTGCAGAGCTGGGGCCTGGCTGACTGGTGCCCTCCTGTGCCCAGGGGCCACCAAGGACATGGGGAAGATGCTAGGGGGTGATGAGGAGAAGGACCCCGACGCAGCCAAGAAGGAGGAGGAGCGGCAGGAGGCGCTGCGGCAGGAGGAAGAGGAGCGCAAGGCCAAGTACGCCAAGATGGAGGCGGAGCGCGAGGCCATGCGGCAGGGCATCCGCGACAAGGTGGGTGCCCCGCCCCCAGGACAGTCCCACAGGGCTCCCGGAGGAGGTGGCCTCACCACGGGAAGGAGCAGGAATGGTGAGGCCCCGTGCCCCCAGTGCCCACGTCTGTCACGCAGGCTCACCGGGATTGGGGTCTCCCAGGACTGCCCCCAAGTGCCTGGAGGAGAGGCTGGCCCTGGGGGGAGGGAGAAGGCAGGGCTGCTGTGGCAGTGGGTCCACAGGCAGGCCCTGGGTGGGGGATGCACCTGACCACCCATGGTAGGCCTCAGACCTTCCGAGGTTAACAACAAGGCGTGCGGGGAGCAGGTCTGTGGGCTGCAAGGTCTGGCTCGGGATGGCTGCAAGCTGGAGACCACGGTCTTTTCCAGAGTCACCTGGGTGACCGTCCCTTGTGCCCGGGGCAGCCAGAGCCTCGTGCCTGTCACAGGTGGGAAACCAAGGCCCAGGGCAGGGCGGGCGTGGGAGGCTGAGCTGTGCTGCAGGGGCATGTCTACTGCACAGCCTCAGTTGTCCGTCCAGCGGCTGGGTCAGAGGGTAAGAGAGGCCGGGAGAGGGCAGGCCTTGGGCAGCTGCTCTGGCCAGTCCAAGGTGGGCTGGAGTGGTGGGGTGAGGGAGCTGAGGGAGGGGCAGAGACATCGAGATGGGGAGGGGAGGGGTGAGGAGAGGGCTGGAGCAGCTGTGTTTGGAGCGCCTGTCCATCTGTCCATCTGTGTTCAACCACCCAGCTGGCCATGGCTTCACCCCACGTGGACACCCGGTGGGGAATCGGGAGGTGAACTTGTTGATTCCAGCTCTCAGGCCTCATAAACAGGTCACAAAGTGTGGACAGGCCTCGGATCCCCCTGGGGTGTGCAGGGTGTGGGGCTGTGGGGATGGCCTCCCCAGCACCCAGTGAGCCCCAACCCAGAGCCTTGGGAACTCTCCTGGGGCCCAGGTGTGGATGCGGCCTGGGCCCCGAGGCTAAGGTGGGGGCGGGTAGAGGCGGATTGTGCGCGTGTTCGTGTGACAGCACACTCGGCTCATTTTATCTTTAACGTGAAAGTGCCCCCGTCCCTCCTCTCTTCAAACCCTCCAGTGGCCCCCATTTCTTCCTGGGCCCCAGCCCCAGGTGCATGGTGACCTCTGCCCCCACGGCTCTGCTTGTAGGCCCCATCCCCCCCCCCCTTGCCACTGCCCCAGGGCCTTGGCACAGCTGCTTATCCCTGGAGCTCCCAGAGGCACCTCTCTCCCTTCCCCTCCCCACCCCCTCCCTGCTTCTATTTTGCTCCCCCACCTGCCCTCCTTCAACACACTCATACTTTTTACCTGTTTGTTGGTCCCCACCCACTTGCCCCGGAAGGCAGGAGCTTTGTCTGCACTGGGCTGCTCCCATTGGCTGCGAGCTTTGACTGTCTGCGCTGGGCTGTTACCATTGGCTAACGCTGTCCTCCACCCTCTGGCTGCTGAGCTAGTGAATGAGTGATGAAAAGGCATCAGCTCCAGGGTCTTCTCTTTCTCAGGAGCACCTGGTGGGACTTTGGGCCACAGAGTGAGTCCCAGTGGGAGTGGGGGGGTTGCAGCTCCACGGGCAGCCAGAGGGCAGGGTGACCCTCACCAAACTTCCCCAGCCTGGGTCAGGTGATGGATCACATGCTTCTGGGGTGGCCACATGGAAATGCCCTCCAGCCTGGTGTCACTGGGGTCCCCTCACCAGGGGTCCTACTTCCCTAGACGAGCAACTCCCCACCTGGGGCCCCCTTGGGTGGGCTGACCACCTTCTGAACCCCCTCCAGGCCACCCCTCACCTGTGCCAGCTCCCAGAGGCGCCGTGGCCCCACCAGCCACAGAGGTCTTGTCCCTACCAGGCCTCAGTGTGCATATCCAGGGTTCTGGTCTTGCCCGCCCAGGGGGGCGCTGTGGTGTCTGCTGAGTCACTGCTAGAGCTGGGGTCAGAGCTGGGCCCCCACCCCACCCTGCAGGTCACTTCTCCTGCTGTGGTGGGACTAAGCAGGCAGGACTAGTCGGCCTACAGGGAAAGTGTGGGGTGTGCTGGGGAGCACACAGACACCACAGAGTTGAGTCTGCCGGGTGGGGGCCCTTCCTGGGTGGCCACCGACCTCAAGGAGGTGGCAGTCGCCCGGCCAGACGTGGGGTTGTGCAGGGAAGAGAGGGCGATGCTGATCACCCCCTGCAACCCCATCTCCTTATGGACCAGGAGCGTCCTATATGTTCTGGATGCCTGAGCCCGGGGAGCCCCACGTCCTTCTGGCCTCACCATTCCAGTCTCCAGAATCTAGTCCACCCCTCCGAGGAGCCTCCAGTTCATCAGAGAGCTGCCCACCCTGCCCCAGGTCTCGGGGAAGTGGGAGGAGAGGCTGCCCTGGTGGTGCAGGGTGGCCGCCAAATCTGCCCCCTTGCCCAGCTGTCTCGACCATGAGGGCGGGGCGCCCCCTGGTGGCTGGTGCGGGCAGCTCAGCACCGGGCATCCCCTGCCCCCCATCCCCGATGCGCCCCCAGGCCCTGCCCCCGCGAGGTCCGCACCGTTCCCCGAAGAGCCCTCCTCCACCTGGCATGCATAGGTAACCCCCCACTGCCTTCCCGCTCCACACAGGTGGGAACCCTGACCTTCAGGTGTGACTTCCCCAATGGCCCTCTCTGGCCCTGGGGTCCCAGACACACTTCCCCCAGCCCTCTCCAGGTGCAGCGTCCACTCACCCAGCTGTGCGGTACAGGGCCCCATCATGGTGGGAGACCCATCAAATGGAGGCTAGAGGGCTGGAGGGCCGGGCTAGAGTCACCCGTCCTCTGGGCGCCCGGCTCTCCAGGTGACCTAGTCTGCATTTGAGATTTCTCACCTCGGCGGGGGCTGGTGAGCTGAGCCTCCTCTCCCTAGACTGTCATGACGCACTGAGCGGGTCCAGGTGGGAGAGGACATTGGCCCACCTGTTTCATTTGCATACGCACCGCCTGGTTTGCACACGCACTTCCTAATTTGCATAGCCACCTTCTGGTTTGCACGTGCACTGCCAGGTTTGGTGCTTTCAGTCGCCCCCATTCCGCAGCTTGGAGCCAGACCCAGCACCGAGCTGGTGGGTCCTAGTCGACCTGGCCCCCACTTCCCCCTGAGGTCACTCAAGACCCAGCCTGAGGTTTCTGCTGATACTAGCAGGTGGGGGAGTGACTGCCGATTATTCGTTGTTTGGTCACACTACTGATTCTCACAGTCCTTAGTGCCGTGTTGCCATAGGTCACTGGCTGCCCTGGGCTTCCTCTCAGCCATGGGCTGTGCAGTGGAGCCCTGCCGTCTCAGTGGTCAAGGACCACTCTGGTCAAACCACATCAGAGCAGGCTCTGAGAAGGGCCCTAGGTCAGGAGCCCCACCCGGGCAGAGAAAGGTGACCCTCAGGTCTGCCCCGCGTGGCCTTAACCTCGGAATGACTTTGATCCTGAGTGGAGTGACTGGCCTGTGGTCTAGGGTCTCCTTCCTGGACCCCAGAGGGAAGGACTCTGACACAGTCCCTCCCCAACCCCCTGAGTTGCTTCCCTGGTCAGGGAGGTCCCTCTGCGTGATCATACACCACACGTTCCTGCCCTTACATGCGTGTCTTGCTGTCACTCCCCTGCTGCACCAGCACCACGTGTTCTCCTGAGTGGGGGCAGTGAGTGTGAGTGCAAGCTTTGGCAAGCACAGGCGCCTGAAACCTGGAGGGAGAAGACTTCCTTGTCTTTTCTAGCCGCTGGGGTTCTGGCAGTCTGAGAGTCTTTGGCTCGTGGCAATGTCCAAACCCTTCCTCTGTTTCCATTTTCTGCTCTGTGTCCTTTTCTTTCTCTTACAAGGAAACTCTCATTGGATTTAGGGCCCAGAAAGATCTCATCTCTACTCTTACCTTAATCACACCTGCAAAGACCCTATTTCCAAATAAGGTCACATTCTGGGTTCCAGGTGACATGAACTTTTGGGGAACAACACCATTCAATCCACTCCTGAGGGGAGATGGGGAAAGCCTGGGGCAGAGACATACACAGAAACCAGAATTGTGGGGAGGGGTAGAGCTGTGCCCAGGACTGTTGCTGAGGGCACACCGAGGTGGGGTTGCACCACACCCACCTAGAAGTGACCACTGGACATGGAGCATGGCCACATGTCACCAGACCAAGGATCTGGGCTGCACAGAGCAATGACTTCTCTCCACCCCTGTGGGCCTCTCCGGGGGCTCCCGGACCACCACCTAAGCTAGGCTGAGGATGGTGCCAGCTGCCCTACAAGGTGGAACTACAGGAGGGTGGAGCCAGGGGCAGCATGGGGTCTCAGCCTTAGCACTCGCCAAGAGAAATGCGACTTTCCCCCTCCCCCTTGCTCCCTCTCCTGCAGTTCCCCTCCCCCTAGGGTGGCCCTTCAGTCCAGGCCTTTGCCATTGTCCCCACCTTCTCCGTGAGGGTCTCCCCACCCCTTCTGGCACCCTCCTGGGTGGGGATTTCTCCTTCTGGGGGTCTTGATGACTACTGGCCCCCGTGGACGCCTTTCTCAACCATGGGTGCTGCCTCTTGAGGCCTCTCAGCCCATTCTGCAAACGTAGGTTGGGTCCGGCTGGCCCAGGTCCTGCGAGCACCCCTCCCGGGGCTGGAGGCAGGATCCTGGACCCTCGGGGGTCCCCAGCCCCTGCCTGATCCCTGCCTGCCCTGTCCCCTGCAGTACGGCATCAAGAAAAAGGAGGAGCGTGAGGCCGAGGCCCAGGCAGCCATGGAGGCCAATTCGGAGGGCAGCCTGACTCGGCCCAAGAAGGCCATCCCACCAGGCTGCGGGGACGAGCCCGAGGAGGAGGACGAGAGCATCCTGGACACAGTCATCAAGTACCTGCCTGGGCCGCTGCAGGACATGTTCAAGAAGTAAAGCCCCAGAGCTGGACAGCACCCGCCCCCTCGCCCCCCATCCTGCCCTCCGCGGAGGCCCCCGAGGGGGTGTCGGGAGCAGAGTGCACCCCCAGCGCCAATACAAGCCATAGTCCTAGGTCTCTCCCCATATTCCCCCGCTCAGGCCGTGGGACCCTCCGCCCACCCCTCACCCCCACCCCTCCCCGCACTGCCGTTGCCACCGCCACGGAGGGAGGGGCGCCCGCCACCCCCCCCCCCCCCCCCGCCTCTGCCCCTGCCCAGGGCCGCTGTGTTCTGTGCTGGAGGCCCTGGGCTGGCCAACCTGCTCCCCTGGCAGCCGGTGGAGTGGACCCTCCCCCAGAGCCTGGGAAGCCCCTTCCGGTTCCCACCTCCCACCTTCACCGCCCACCTAGCAGCACTGAGGCTGGGGCCAGCGAAGGGGCCAGCCCCTCCTCCACCCCTGCGTCGGTGGGCGTGGGCGGGGGCCCATACTCAGGAGCACAGCCATAGTCGGGGGAGGCTGGGCGGTCGTGCCAGCTGGGGTGGGGGCTGGGAGAGGCGAGCCGCTGGCACCTGGGGCTCAGCCCCCTGCGGATCAGCCAGGACCCCAACCCCTCCTCCTGCACTGACCCTGGGTTGCTGTGTCTGCATCTTCCTGAAGGCTGGTCGCCTGCCCTCCACCTCTCCATGCACACCCGACCTTCTTCGTCAGTCTGTCTCTCTGCCCTCCCCTCTCCCTCTCCGGCCCACTCCTCTGGAAGGCTTTGCTTCTTAGGAATGCTATGGCCCTGTCTCTTCTCAAGTTAGGGACACAAAGCAATAGGCTAAGGGGGAAATTCTCAGGCCCTTCTCCCCTTGTGGCACACACACGGAGTCCCTCACACACCCTGTAACTCGAGTTCCCCCTGAGTCTGGGGGCCCAGCTGAGCCCAGCCCACTCCCCTCCCTGGTTGGCACCTTCTGTCTTGTCCGGAGCTGCTTTTGTGCGGGGGGGGGGATGCCCTGCCCTCACCCTCCAAAGATCCACTCCTTCAACCAGAACTGGGGAGGTGACCCAGAGACCCCGGGATCATGTGCTGTGCGGAGACACTGCGCTGGTGCAGGCCCCTGAGCTGGGGCCGGGGCGGACCACCCAACCAGAGTTTGAGGGTAACAGCCACGGGGACCCCCACGCCAGCCTCCCAAACCCTCCTGTTTCCTCGGCCCTTGTTTAGTTTGCATCACAATATGTTGAATCTCAGGTAAATGAGGTCTTCTGTATTTGAGAAGTTTTATCTAGACAGAAAGCCCCTGGCCTCGGCCCGGTCCCAGGGCCCTTTCTGTCCACATCAGAAGTTCATTGTGTCCACGTGTCGCGGGCCAGGGGCGTGGCCCTCCCTAGCTCTTAGAGAAGCCATAACGATTAGCCTGCAATACTAACTCCTGCCGCCCCTCTGGTCGTAGGCGCGGGAGCGGGTCCAAGCGCCCCACCTCCTTCCCGCCCACGTCGTTTTAAAATTCCTGTTTTCACACTTTAAAAAGCCAGCTCTGAGCAGACAAAGCGCTGTCTCGTAGAAACTCTGCATCCCGTTCCCAGCGTGTGGGGTGCCCAGCAGCCGCGCTTGGTGTAGACCATGGGTGTCCTCTGTCCGTCTGTCCTGGCGCCTGCGCCTCCTCCTGCATGTCGGGGGCCGCTGTGTTTGTTCTCTCTGGATAGAATCACAGCCAATAAACACCACAGTGATTTCAGGCCGTGTGGCCGTTCTCTCAGGAGTCCTGACTCCCCCAGGGAGGCAGGCGATGGGAGTACGGGGTGCTGGAGGGTACAGCTGGAGTCCTGGGGAGGGGGACAGAGCCCACAGGGATCCACACTCTCTGGGCCCTGTGGGACGGCCCTCACTTGCCCCCATGCCCTGCCGTCCCAGTCTCCATCTGAAACACAGATCGGCCCCTCCCTGAGAGCCCCCACCCCTCCAAGTCTCCCACCTGCACAGACCCCATCACGGGTCTTTCCTGCCCCACAGCTGCACCAGGTCCCACTATACTGGCCACACCTTGGGCCCACCGGGGAACTGATGCTCAGCCCTGAGGGTCCTGGCCCTCGTCTCTCCTGGATGGCCACCTCTCCTCCCTGTGCCCTCAGGGAGGCCCCCGTGTTCCACTTCCTGCAGGTGATACCTGCCCTTCTGGCTGAGGCCGTTGAGACGCCTGTGGGACCTGCTGGCTCTGGGGCCTGGCCCAGGGCACACCAACCCCCACCCAAACAACAACACTGCCACCTTCCTTTTGGGCCCCTGCCCAAGGCCCACCCCAAGATGCCATGGCCACTTGTCCCCAGGAAGACCTTGTTTGACCTCCATCTCTGGGGGCCTCTCTCCAGGGAGGTGAGTCACTGTGATTTTCCTCACACTGGTGGCTGGGAATGCACAGGAAGCTTCCACCATATCTGTCCTGTTTCAGTGAACAGAAAGGCCACTCTTGTCCCCCTCCCCTCACCACCGCTTCCCACCCCACTAAGCTGTGCCTAGAATACTGCCCTGGACTCATTACCCTCTTGCCTCTGCCTCAGAACTTGGACAGAAGCCTTTGTCACCAACTCTGGCTTTGGGCTGTACAAGGACACCCCAAATTGCACCCACCATCACCCTCCACTCCCTCCCCCAGCACCACAGCCTAGCCTGGACTCATCTCAGTCCTGAGCAACAGGGACCTGGATTGCCCACCCTGGGACCCCCAGCCAGTCTTTCCTCGGTGACCGGTTGCGCAGACCCCTTAGGTGATGGGTCCGAGGACGCCAGGGAAAGGCACTTGCTCTCCTGACGTCTGCTGAGCCCTGAGATATGCAGAGTTCTGTTCTAGGCACTGGGGATAACTGAGGTTCACTGGCAGGAGACAGAAGGTAAATTAATTACGTAGTAAGTCAAGCGGTGATTTCTTCTTCGGAGGAAATTAAGCAGAGAGTATGGTGAGGGTTGCTATTTGACCTCTGAGGAGGTGACGTGAGCAGAAAGACCCTAAGCAAGGAGTGGGGAGCCCTGTGGGCCTCGGGTGGGAGAACGTTCCAGGAAAGGAACAGCCGGCCCTGCGGGAGGCAGCAGCTGGGGCTGAGCACTACAGAGAAGGTGACACAGCCTTGCCTCCGGATGCTTGCTTTAGACCACACCGTCACTTAGCAGAGTCTCTTTCCTTTCGGAACATTTAACTCTGCTCTGACAAAGCAGAGCACCGTTTGACGCTGGTGCCCTCCAGAGACATCCTCCACCCGGCAGGCGGGCAGGTCCCGCGTCTCCCGGCTCGGACGACCTCCCTCCCAGGCCCCTGCGGGCAGCCAGCGCCGGCAGCGCTCTGCCTGGGTTTGCGGCGTCTCCCCACAGGCGCCCGCACTCGGTGAGCAGCTTGAGTCAAGAGCCACTTAACCATCAAGGCTGTCAGGACACAGTTTTAAAGACCTGGCAATTAAGGACATTTTGTCAGTTCTGCTAACCCGCAGCGAGACAGCCCTGCTGCCCACAGTCGCAGCCAGCGGAGCTCAGGGAACCCTGGGTCTGGGCCACCTGCCCACGCAATTTGGAACTCGCTCCACTCGCGTCTCAGCTCGCTCCCGCCGGGCCCGAAAAGAGGGTAGAGTCTCGGGTGAAGGAGGTTCCCCGGGAGCCGGGCTCGACCTTGGGCCGAGGGGCGGGTGGAGGGGTCCAACCAGGGGCCACGCTTGGGGCAGGACCTGGGGGCGGGGTGGGGGTCACGCTGCGGGGCGGGGCTGGGGGCGGACCGGGTGCCCTCGGGCTGTGGCGATGCCTGGCCAGTGTCGGCCGACAGCTGCGCGGCCCCGAGGATGGAGGCGCCCCACGGCAGGACCCAGCCCGCCGCCGCCGCCGCCGCCGCCGCCGCCGCGCGGGACCCCGGCGAGGCGGCCCCGCCCCCGCCTGGCCTGTGCCAATTAGCGCGTGCCGGATCGGACCGCTGCGATTGGCTCCGAGGGGGTCACGTGGCCGGAGCCCGGCTACTTCGAGCCCCGCGACGCCGAGGCAGGAGGGGCTGCGCGCGGCCGGTGGAGGGCTGTCCTTGAGCTGGAACGCGTGTCCTCCCGCACCGTCCTGGCCCTCCCGCGCCCTCCCCGTGTCCTCCGGGCCCTCCCTGCGCCGGGCTAGTCGAGGCGGAGCGCAGGGCGCCTGCGTCCCACAGACGACCTTGTGGGGTGGGGTCAACCCTCCCGCCAACCGCCCAGCCCCCACACTAGTCCTCCAAGGTCGTGGCGCTGGGGGTGTGAGGCCCAGGGGGAGGGCCCAAGCGGGCTGAGAGGTCCATGGCTGTCTAGGGACAGAGCCTGGGGGCGGGAGGGGTTCCGGCAGGACGTCAGTAGCTGCAGCTGCGGAGGGTGTAGAGGGTAGAGCAGGCTCCAGTGGCCAGTGCTGGCCGTTAATGGTAGCTTGAGGCTCAGGGAAGTACCAGAGTCCCGGGCACCTAGAGTCCTGTGCTGTCCACGTCCCTTGTCCTTGCAGGTGGAGCCTGGTGGTGCTCCAGGAACCCCACCCAGAGCTAAGCACCAGCCCCCAGGCCCCAACGGCGCCCTGAGTGATTTCTCTCAGCCCCAGAGGATGCAGCGTGGGAGTGAAATTTAGTTTGATTTCTACAAAATAAAACACGATTTCTTGCACCCTCGAGGAAGCACATTGAGGTTTATGCTGTGGAGAGGGCAAAGGATTATGCCAGGAAAGAGCAGGCTGGCCTGGCAGGGGAAAGACCTGAAGGCTGGGACGGGCTGGGGTGAGGGGTTGGGGAGCCTAGCAAAAGCCCCTGTTTTCGGGAAGCTTCTGGGAGTAGGAGACCTGGGGGGGCTGGGGGACGTCCTGGGCACCATTCCTGCCATTCCTTCTCCCTAGCTGTCTCCGTCAAGGTTCCCTGTGCAAGGATGGCTTCTCAGGTACATATTAATGTGTTGTTGACTGGCCTTCAAGCCTGGCCCAAGCGCTGGCCTTTGATTTGCCTCAATCTGCAGGTTCCACTGGTCGCTAAGCAGAGCTGTTGCTCGTGCAGCTGCAGAGAGAGCTGGCCCACGAGGAGGGCCCTGTGCTCTGTATCCAGGCGGCCAAAACCCGTTTCTTCTCAAAGGAGTCCTAGACTCTAGGGTTTGTTGGCCAGAAGTCAGCGTCTGCCCACACAAGCCACCAGGCCCTGGCCACATGCCCCATCCACCTCCTGGCCCCTCCCTCACCCTCCCAGGACTGGGGCCAGACAGTAGGGGCAGGGCCTGGCTGGAACTTCCAGGGTCAGATGGAATCCATACGGATTCTCCCACAGTTAATTCCTCAGACAATGAGCAGAAATAAAGTTAAATAAATAATCTAAATTCACCAGTCAGGAGGAATTCACTGATGACCAGGGCAGGAATTATTTAAGATGAGCCTGAAAGTAAGGAAATGCTAAATAGCAAAAACAAACCCATGTCAGAGGACTGAGCTCCCAAATCTGGACCAGTTTTTGCAACAAAGCAAAGTAATGTTGGATTGAACCCAGGCATAGAATAAATGTCCGTGAGTCCACATTGCCATGAATGACTGAGAAAAATAAATAGATGGGGAAAAGGTGGATCTCCCTTGCAGAAGGATTCTAAGTATTTGATGTAGATGCTCTGCCCCCAAGGAGATGGAGTAGGCTCCCCACTCTTCAGTGTGCGCCGCACATCATGACGTCCTCCCTATGGAAAGGGCTGATAGGATCACTGCAGTGGAAAAACCAGAAAACCACCACCACCCTCAGTGGATCAAGGTCCACGTCGGCGGTGACGGGTCGTTGGTGTTGATGGTAAGTGCCCCTGAAGTGATGTGGTGAGGGAGGGTACCCCACCTCTGCAGCCCTCCTCCCTGAAATCCACACCCCTAGTCTAACCATGAGAAAAGCATCAGACTAGCCCCGCTTGAGGGACATTCTATAAAGTAACTGACCAGCACTCCCTAAAACTGTCAAGGTCATAAAAAACAAGGAGTATCTGAGAAAATGTCACAGCCAAGAGGAGCCCAAGGAGACATGACTCTGAGTATGTGATATTGTAACCGAGCAGGACCCCATGTCCCCAGCCTGATTCTTATTGGTAGAAAAAGTTTTATCCTCCAGGCCTTTTCTGAGTTTAAAGGATAAATTTAATCAGAAAAGTGAGAAAATGCAGAAACAAAAGAACACAGTCAAGCAAGACAAAATAATAACATTTAGCCATTAAACAAAGTCAAGGACCTTTAGTTCCTGCTCAAGGGCTGTAGATAACGTCCTGCACCAGGTCCTCTGAGCTGCTTTGCAGAGACTGGTGGAGACAGGTGGAAGAAGCTAACTGTGCTGCCCACAAGCACAGAGACTTCAGACCGGTTGGACCCGGAAGGTTGAAGACGTCGACTCCTGATGACTCACCACCCGCCAGTCAGAAGACCGTCCATGAGCTGACCATGCACCTCACAGCCCCCCTCCCTCACCCTAACTTTAAATTTCCCCGAAGGCCTTCGGGGAGTTGGGGACTTTGGAGCATGAGCTACCTGCACTCCGCGCTTGGTGCCTGTGATAAACACTGCACTTTCCTCTACTGTGCGCAGGAACCGTGTGTTCTCTCTGGGCAGCAGGACGCGTGGGCTCTCAGAGTCCTGTCCGGCCTCTGTGCCCAACGACCAACTGAAGAAGTTCTGCATCCGAGGTCACGTCAGCCCATGATGGTGCAGGACTGGGGCTGGGGAGGGGACGGCCTGACCGCGGCACGCGTGTGCACGTGTGTGCGTGTGCTGTGCACCTGTGCACGTGCATGCGGTCCTCACTGGCACTGGGAGGGGGGAGATTTTTTGTTATAGTGTGTTACACTGTATCTTACATAACAAAGGTCCAGCCTGGGAGAATTAGGTAACTTTTTCTTTTGCTTTTATTACAAGCATATAATATTAATTGGCAAAACACTGAATACAAGCTTCACTATCATAAAATCAAAACATTTAAGCAATATTCCAAAAAAGATTTTAGACAAAAACTAGCCACCAATAGTACAAAAATTACACACCAACACAAAGCATAAAAAATGTAAACTTTCAAAATAAACAGTCAAAAACGTGTCTGTAGTGTCACCTCCATAACCCTCCCCAGCTTCCAAGTGGCCACTCGGACGCCCGGGCTTGGCGGCGAGCTCTTGCCCCAAACACCACGTCGTCGGGGAAAGAACAGTCTTCTTAGGCCCAATTAAGTTGTTGGAATAGACATTTCCACTAATGCCACACACATTTTAGGGGACGCTCAAGCTTTGGTCCCTCAGGTGTGCTCTTGGCGAGGTGACTCACGAGCTGGCGGAGAGCGGTCGGCCCTGCAGGGACAGGTCATGGTGAAGGCTCTGGGGCTGGAATAGGTTTCTAACCGGCTTATCCCAACTTAGTTTGTTAAATGCCAAGGCAGAGAAACACACTGGTCTAGCACTGGAAGTTCACGAGTGATGTGGGGAAGTGAAATGATTTCCTGAGGAAACAGACGAACTGCACTGTTCGTGATTTCTCTGTCTGCACTACATTTATTTTCAGAGTCTGCGAGCACATCAGACGTTTACGTACAAAGTAGAAGCTGGCTCTTTCCTAGAACATTCAATCCAATGACACTTTTCAAAATCACTGCAAAATCCATCCTGGGGGCTTTGAGGAAAAAAATTAACGAATTTCCAAGACTTCAAATGCCACGGGGAGGCGTCAAGGCCGCAGGCCCAGGGAAAGTAGCGCCCTCACCCCCGTGGGGGAAGGGGTGGTGCGTCCCGGGCCACCTGCATGGGCCCTCCCTGCACAGTCCCCGTAAAGCATTATTACAGTAACAGCTACAGAGAAGGAAAAGTCAGACAGCTGGAGGTGCATGTTCTCAAAGTCCACCCACATTCCCTTTCGATTCAGCAGAAAGATACTACATCACAATTTAAACGTGTGTCTATGGATGCGTGTTGGAGCCCTATTGCACAAAAGCAGAAAATGCTCTTCATCCACATAAAACAAAACACACAAATTAAAAGCTACTCAAAGTAAAAATAAGAAGCTTGCAAAACATCTCACAATTTCATTTTATATGCCTGTAAATAAAGCTGGACCACTGAAACCAAACAAGTGGATGGGAAAATATGATAGAAGGCTTAAAATAGAATAAATAATTTTATAAAGTTAAGTTTTCTTTTTCTTAACCCCCCCAAATCTTAAATTCAATATTATATATTCTATCTGTGTTTTCTATTTTCATGAAAACTGTATCTAGTGAGACTGTGCACAGGTGACAGGTCCCACTGTTGAAGAGGACGCCGTTATGCAGCCGAACGGCATGTGTTTCACCAGCATAAACAGTTGTGAAAATGATTTCACAGTAACTCCATCTGTTAAAAAAAAACTTAATAGGATCCAGTCACTAACTGATCCTGGCTTTCATGCTGGAAAAAATAAAACTCTTGCCTTTGACGTTACATGGAAGCGTGAGAGCAGTGACAGGGCCCAGCAGGCGCTTCCCCGGGACGGAGAGGCCCACGCGCTCCAGCCCTCGGGGCTGCGGTCAGACTGGGGGCCGTGACCACCGGGGTCTCGGGCAGCGAGGACGGTCTGCACGAGGAAATGTTAGAAAAACAGGTACTTCTGCTGCTGAGGTCTCATCAGGTTAGCACAATTACGGACGCGGGGTCAGCAGGAGAGGTCCGACCCCCTCCACCTTCTGTGTGAGTACGTCAGCTTAGCACCATAGCAAACTCAAGTGGCTTCAAGGAGAGCTACAAAGTGCAAGTGTGAGGCTGTTACAGCGGCGCTCGTTTTAGTCTGACCTGTGAATTCGTTTTGGGTCTGGAGGTCCTACTGTTCGCCCTTCCTTCCTTTCACCACATGGGAAAGTACCTAGATTCTAACGTCACACTTGAACTGCGCTGTGGCGACTTACGGTCTTACGGAGCGCTTCAGCAGAAGTGTGTATCTGAGGTAGACGGGCAATATTTACTCATACACATCTGCTCATTAAACCCTTGCAGTAACTCTAAAAAGTGATTTGGATGGATAGCGAGCTTAGGGAATTGAATAATTCAAACATCACTGGGCGGAATGGGCTGAAATAAAGAGGTGACTTTGGCCCAATTCTGAACAGAATCTTGTCTTTATGTTTTTGAAAGGCCTTATATTAAAACCACTAGGCCTGAGTTGGTCTGGATGTTTCCCTCATCACTGAGGACCTGGGTTGGCACTTGTGCACGTGAAACAGGAAGCGGGAGAAAACAGACAAACTGACCACTTCCAAAGCAAATTCAAGAAGAGGTCTAGTCACTAAGGTGAAATTCATCACGGAAAACCCAGCCCACACTGTCAGGACCACCTACCAAACAAAGGCGCCCAGACCCCGGGGTCTGGGGGAGACAGAGGATGGCGAGCCCACAGTTCCACAGGAAGCCAGCCGACTCACAGATGGGGTCGGGGTCGGGCTCCCACTGCCCAGGAGAGGCCTGCCCCTCGTTCCTGCCTTTACATGCCAAGTTACAATTGTAAAGGAACAAAATTCTATGTGCTGGCAAAGAGTTTATTCTCCAATTCCACAAAAATATTAACATTTGGGAGGAGAAAAGGTTAACAAAGGGTGTGCTGCCTCGAGTTTAGGTCATTAAGTAACTGAGAAAGCAGCTTCCGCTGCCCGCCCCATCCTCACCCACCTCCAAGGGTGGACAGTGGGAACCGGGTCCACAAATCTGGGCTCCGGCTGCAAACTTGCCCATTGGCACCAGCCCCTTGCCCACCAGAGGCGCCGACTCAGAAAGGCCTGCACGCCGCCACCATCCACCTCTTCAGCAAGAGGCAGGAAACTACACAACCTGTGCCTGTTTAACAGAAGCAGTTTTTACGAACAAGATTTGTTCTGCAAACTGGCGTCGCGCTGCTCAAAGCACCTCCGGCGACTGTGCGGGAGGCGAGGCAGGCCCCCCTGCATCCCCCCCGCCCAGGGCTGTGAAGTCGCTTGGCTAATGTATTCATGGAAACCTCTTTTGGTACGCTTTTAAATGAAATTTTTATATATCTTCCAAGTCTTCAGGAAGGTAAAGGCAACATAAATATTGTCATTCACCATGAAAAGACATTTTTTTCAATAACTTAGGAAGGGTTCAATAAACGTACAAGTGTTTTGGGGGCTTGTCATGAAACCTGATTCATAAACTGAACGAAAGTATCGGCGATCTTCAAGGCCTGGAAAGAAGCAAAGGTAAGGAGGCAGGAGGAAGCCCCTCCAGTCCGGACCCAGGCGCCCGCAGCCCCGGTGCTGGTAGTGTCTTGTCGAGGGCGGGTCTCGTACGAAAGTCATAAACACTCTGCTCAGAAGCCTGGTCCGCGTGGCGCCGGGGCCACGTCCTGCGTGTCAGTCCCGCCTGGCCCCGTGCCCGGCTCACAGGAGGTCCATCTTGGGTCTGTAGTGCAGCAGCAGCGGCGCCTTCTGTAAGACGACGCAGGGGTGAGGGCGACGGGGCACAGGGGCCACCAGAAGAGGACCCACGCCCCCACACTCTGCCCCGGCTGTCTCCCCCCTTCTCCCCGGAGGCTGCGAGTGGGAGAGACCCCGGCCAGCCCTTGGGGACACATCTGCTTTCTGCTTCAGAAAGAGGCACCAAAGGCCTGAGGGTACCTCTGATGGCAGTGGTCCCTCCTCCCCAGGACCCTGGTCACCTTGCCTGCGGACTGTGCCTTCCCCGGGGCAACTCTGGGGTTGGTGATTTCAGAATGACTGAGTTCAAAACAATTCGTAAGCTCTCAAATGAAAATACGCACAAAAAAGCAGCCACTATTCAGAGCAGGTCCTGAAAATCAAATAAAGCTTATCAGGGCAGGGTCTCACCTTGAATCTCCACCTTGTGACGACTACGAACTTGAGTGTGTGGTCCTTGCCCAGGATCTCCTCATTGCATAGAATGTCCAGCTGGTGGAAAAACGAGACTCAGTCAGCGGGGCCTCTGTCCATACCAGCGATGCCAGTCGGGTCACACGTTTCAGTTGGCGAAGGGCCCTGCCCTCCTTTCTGGGGCAGCACAGGTGGAAAGGAGCCCCAGTCCACGCCCAACAAGACAGCCCCGCCCCTTTTATGGGGCTGCAGCCCCCAGGCTGCTCTCATCCAAAGAGCACCCTGCCCCCCACATCGGTCCGCTCTTGGGCTGTTTGTCCCGCTTGCCTCAGTGGGAAAGGGCTCCACAGACAGTTCTTTCATTTTTTATTTTAAAAAACTATTTTTAGTTCCACGTATCTCCTGCCCCTATCCTGCAGCCTCCCCGCCGTCAACACCGCCACAGAGGGCACACTTGTCCCAGACGGTGAACCTGCACCGACACGTCATCACCACCCGGAGCCCACAGTTCACGTCAGGGGTCACGCTCGGTGTTGTGCGCTCTGTGGCTTTGGACAAATGTGCGGTGACAGGCGTCCTCACTGCAGTGTCAGCGCACAGTGTTTCACTGCCCTAAACCCCCTGCTCTGCTGGATCACCTCCCCCAACCCCTGCAGACACTGGTCTTGTCGCCGTCGCCATAGTTTGCCTTTTCCAGGATGCCGCACAGGTGGACTCATACCGTCTGCGGCCTTTTCAGACGGGCTCTGTCCCTCGGTGATGTGCATTTAAGGTTCCTCCGTGTCTTTTCATGCCGTGCCAGCTCACTTCTCTTTAGTGCTGAATAATATTCCCGCGTCCAGAGGAACCACAGTTTATTTATGCATCACCTGCCGGAGGGCATCTTGGCTGCTTCCAGGTTCTGGCAATGACGGATAAAGCTGCTGTAGACGTCTGTGTGCGGGGTTTTGTGTGGATGTAAGTCGTCTCCTCTGGCTGAGCACCAAGGAGTGGGACTGCTGGGTTGTATAGTAAGGGCGTGTTTAGTTTTGTGAAAAACCACCAAACTGTCTTCCGAAGTGGCTGCACCATCTCACGTCCCCACCCGCAGTGATGAGCACGCCTGCTGCTCTGCGTCCTCCCGGTGCCGGGGACGTCAGTGTCCAGATTCGGCTGTGCTGACAGGTGTGGCATGGGGCCTTCTAATTTGCATTTCCCTGATGACAAGTGATGCTGACCCAGATGGCCTTTTAAACCTCTCCCTCAAGGCAGGGGAGAAGGGTCTGGAATCTGTGTCTCCTGTGGCTGCCACTGAAACACCACAACTGCGGACATAAAACAAGAGAGGCGGTGTGTCAGGTCCAGTCCCAGAGCAGCAGGCACGCACTCTCCGAGGCTCCAGGCTCCTGACTCGCCGCTTCCTCCCTCCAACCTCTGCCTCTGCCTCTGTCTTCAGGTGGCCGTCCACTCCATGCCTCGAGACTCCCTCCACCCTCTTCCGTGTGTATCGATAGTTCATTCCTTTTTAGTGTTAAAAAGTTGTGGTAAAATACACATAAAATTTGCCATCTTAACCATTTAAGTGCACAGCTCGGGAGATTAAACACATTCATAAAGTGTATCCACACCCACACCTACAGACTCTTCATCTTGTGGATCTCTGTCCCCATTAATCAGTAACTTCCCACCCTTCCCTCAGCCAGACATCCCATTCCACTTCTGTCTCTGTGACTCTGGGGACTCCAGGGACCTCACACAAGTGGAGTCACACAGCACATGCCCTTTTGTGATCGGCTTGCTCCACTGAGCAGGAAGGCTTCAAGTTTCATCAGGCTGTAGCCAGTGTCAGAATTCCCATCCTGTTGAAGCTGAGTCACACTCTGCCATGTGGATACACACACACCACGTTGTACTTATCCGCCGTCCACCGATGGACACCTGGGCTGCTTCCACCTTCTGTCTATTGTGAACAGTGCTGCTGTGAATGTGGGGGGTACCAGGATCTCCCCGAGAGCCTGCTTTCAATTCTTTTGGGTATTACCCCGAAGTGGAGTCACTGGATTTTATGGTAGTTGATTTTTGTTTTCCACAGTGATGGCACCATTTCACATCCGTCAGCAGTGCACGGGGGTTCCAGCTTCGCACACCCTCACTTCTCACGAAGCAGCCAGAGCCTGGGCGTGCGGGGGGCCCGTGACCCGTTTTGCTTGCATCTGCCTCGTGGCCGTGGATGCTGAGCGTCTTCCCTGTGCCTGCTGGACGTGTGCCTTCTTTGGAGAAACGTCTATTCAAGCCCTTTGCTTATGTTTTAACTGAGCTGTTTGGCTTTTCTGTGTGTGTGTTGAGTTTTAGAAATTCTCTATATATTCTGGACAGTAATTCCTATGTGATATATGGCTTGGAGACACTTTCTCCCATCCTGTACAATCCTTTTTGCAATTTTAAGGAAGTACAATTTGTCTATTTTTAATTTTGTTGCCCCTGCCTTTGGTGTTCTAGCAATCATCGCCAAACCCAATGTCGCAAAGTTTTGGCCCGTATCCCTCAAACATTTTGAGTTAAATTTTGTATATCGTGTTAGGTAAGAGTCAAACTTCATTCTTTTTCATGTAAATATCCAGTTTTCCCAGCACCATTTGCTGAAAAGACTGTTCTTTCCCCATTGAAGGATCTTGGGACCCTTGTCAATAATCAGTTGACCACTTGGAGGGTTTATTTCTGGGCTCTCTATTCTATTCCACTGGTCTGGATGTCTGTCTGTATGCCAGCACCACACTGTTTTGATTACCGTGGCTTTGTCGTAAGTTCTGAAAGCAGGAAGTGTGAGTCCTCCAGTCTGTTCTCTTTCAGGACTGTTTTGGTTATTTGGGTCCCTTGAGATTCCATGAAAAATTTAGGATGGATTTTCTATTTCTGTAAGAAGTATCTTTGGGATTTTGACAGGAATTGCACCAAATCTGTAGATCACTTGGGTAATACTGACATTTTAACAATATTAAGTCTTCCAGTCTATGAAGGTGGGGTGTATTTCCATTGACTTGTGTCTTTAATTTCTTTCAGCAATTTCTGTAATTTTCATTATATGAGTCTTTCACCCTCTTGGTTAATCCCTAAGTATTTTATTCTTCTTGACGCTATTATAAATAAAATTATTTTTGCAATTTTCTTTTCATATTGTCCACTGCGTGTGTACAAAAATGCATCTGATTTTTCTGTTGAATTTGTACTCTGCTACCTTACTGAATTTATTGATTAGTTCTGACAGGTTTTTTTTTGTGTGTGGAACCTACATATAAAATCATATCATCTACAAATAGAGATAATTTTCTACGTTCTTCTTTTCCAGTGGGTGTGTTTTCTTTCTTTTTCTCGTCTAATTTTGCTGGCTAGAACTTCCAGGATTATGGTGACTAGAAACGGTAAAAGCTGGTGTCCTTGCCTTGTTCCTGATCTTGGAGAAGCAGCTTTCAGTTTTTCACCACTGAATACGATGTTCATAATGGGTTTCTCAGATATGGATTTTACTTTCATATATGGCTACTATTTCTGGTTTGTTGAGTGTATTTACCATGAAAGGAACTAAATTTCGTCAAATGCTTGTTTTTTTGTCAAATGCTTGCTTGGGTTTTCCTCCACCCTGTGATGAGGCATACTACAGCAATCCATTTTTCCTGTGCTGAACCATCTTTGCATTCCAGGAATAAACCGCACTTGGTCATGGGTGTGTGAATCCTTGCAACGTGCTGGATTCTGCTTGCTAGTATTCTGTTGAGGACCTTTGCATCACTGTTCATAAGGGATATTGGTCTGTTGTTTTCCTGTAGTGTCATTGTCTGACTTTGGTATCTGGGTAATGCTGCCACATAGAATGAATTAGGAAGTGTTCCCTCCTCTTCAGGTCTCTGAAAAAGTCTGAGAAGGCCGGGTATCAACTCTCCTTTAGAAGCTTGGCAGCACTCGTCCTCTGCCGGGAGGTTTCTGGATACTGATCCAATCTCATTACTAGGTACAGGTCTGTTTGGATTTTCTGTATCTTTGAGATTTACTCTGGGCAGTTTTTGTGTTTCAAGGCATTTGTCCATTTCATCCAGGCTATCCAATCTGTTGATGTAAATCTGTTCATGATATGCTCCTATCATCTAGTTCTGTAGAATCAGTAGTAATGTCCCTACTTTCATTTCAGATTTTAGTAATCTGAGTCTTCTCTCTTTCTTCATCCATCTAGCTCAAAGTCTGTCAGTATTTCTGAACTTTTGGAGGAACCATTGATTTTCTCATCTCTATTTTATCTTTGCTCTAATTTGGGGGGGGGGGGGGTAATTCGATTTATTTATTTGCTTATGATGGAGGCCCAGGGACTGTGTTCACACCAGGCACACGCTCCACCACTGAGCTACGCCCTCCCCACCTCCAATCTTTATCATTCTGTCTTCTGTTAGCTTTGGGTTCAGTGCATTTTTCTTTCTCTAGTGCCTTAAGTTGTAAACTAAGGGTTGATCTGAGATCGTCCTTGTGTTTAGTGCGTCGATGGCTATAAACCTCCCCTTCAGCACTGCTCTCACTGCACCCATTAGTTCTGGTACGCTGTGTTTCTGTTTTCATTTGCTTCTAAGTGTTTTCTCATCTCTCCTGGATTTCTTCTTGGTCCACTGATTGTTTAAAAGTGTGCTGTTCTCTTTCCACAGTTTTGTAGATTTTCCCGTTTTCCTCTTGTCACTGATTTCTAACTTTTTGCCACTGGGTCCAAGAAGATACTTGGTATGATGTCTATCTTTTTAAATCTATTGAGACAATTTTGCCTGCTCTTCTCTTATAAGGACCCTTGCCACTGGACTTAGGGCCCACCTGGGTAATCCAGGATGGTCTCTTCACCCCAAGGTTCTTTACACATCCGCAGAGAACTTTTTCTTCAAATAAAGTCATACTCACATGTTCTGGGGGTTTAGAAATGAGCGTATCTTTTGGCAGGGTCACCATTCAACCTACTACAGTCTACCTTCTGGCCCTGCAAAAACCCACATCTGCCCCACATGCAAAATCCACTCACACCACCCCCACATCCCAAGAGACTTAATCCAGCACCAACTCCAAATCCCCAAACCTCCTCTGAAGTTCAAGCCCTACGCCTTCCCTTCTAGCCGGGTCAGGCGTGGGTGAGCCTCGGCACGCCCTCTCCCAAGGCTGTGGGTCTGTGAGACCAGAACACAGATTATCTGCTTCCAAAGACACAAGCATGGGGCAGGACAGATACTCCTGCTCCAGAAGGGAGGTACAGTGGCATAAAGGGATCACTGGTCTCATGAACTTCTGAGACCCAGCAGGGAAAAGTCTATGAGGTTTCAAGACTTTTCAAGAGAATACATCACTGTGGGTCGAGGTTCTGCCCTCTGGGCCTGTGATGGCCTCACCCTCTGGGCTCAAGGCTCTACTTTGGAGTCAGACTTCCCTTTTCTTGAAGGGCAGCTCATGTTTGTGGCCGAGCAGCTCTATCAGCCTATTTCCTGCAGGAAGGATTTTGGAAGTCTGACAGCCTTCTCTCATTTCTTCCTGTCTCTGTTCCCTTCAGTCCAAGCTGGTGGTATTTCCCAAAACCTCTGTGGGTCTCCCGTGTATGTCAGAGATCCAGGCCATTTGACAGCCTCCACAGATCTTCCCTGGATACCTCCTCTCCAGTCCTAGGTCCCGTGAGATGGCTGAGCCACCATTAAAACAACTACTCTCCTTAGCAAAAGGTTTCCAGCCACACACTTGGCCTTCTCTCCAGAGCATGTTCTCCTAACACTGAAACTCCTACTATTACCATCTTTGTGCAAGTGGGTGCTGTGAATTTTCCAAATCATCAAGTGCTAGTTCCATATTGCTCAGCAGTTCTTTCCTGAATTCATCTCTCTCCTCTGGTATTTTATTACAAGCAGCAAGAAGAAACTAGACCACACCGTCAACACTTTGCTGGGAAATCTCCTCGCGAAATACCCAAGTTCATCCCTTCCAAGCTCTGCTTTGCACACCACTGTGGAGCACAATTCAGCCATGCTTCCTGCCGCTGGGTCACAGCCAGTTGTCCTCCCCCTTCCAACACGATGCTCCTTTCCCCTTCTGAGCTCTAGTCAGTAGCATCTTTGAGCTCCTGTCTCCAGCAGAAGGCACGTGTCTCTGTGCGACATGTGCCCTCAAAGACGACAGGCGCTTTCTCCACCTTGCTCAGTTCCTCCTGGATTCTCACCAGAGTCGTCTTTAAAGATCGTATTTATATCGACAGTCTCTTCAAGGCAATTAGATTCTTTAAAAACGGTGTTTCTCAAAATTCTTCCAGCCTCTACCTCTTATCCGATTCCAAAGGCACTTTCACAGTTCTAGGTATTTGTTAGAGCAGCACCCCACTTCCTAGTACCAAGATTGGTTTTGGTTTCCTGTGGCAGGTATGACAAAGTACCACAAACCTGGTGGCTTAAAACAACAGGTGTTTACTTTCTTGCAGTCTGGGGGACAGAAGTTCCAAGTCAAGGTGCCAGCAGGGCTGTACTCACTCTGGGGGCTCCAGGCATCCCTTGGCTTGTGACTACATGCTTCCCATCTCATTTCTGTCCTTACCCATCTTCTCCTCCATACAAGTGTCTCAAATTTCCCCCTGCCTCACTCTTGTAAGGGCATGTGTCGTTGGGTATAGGGTCAACCCAGATTACCTACGGTTACTTCATCTCAAGATCCATAACTTAATTACAACTGAAAAGATCCTGTTTCCAGAAAAAGATCACATTCACAGGCAGTGGGGGTTAGGGTGTGGACACATCTCTTTGGGGCTACAATCCAACACATTCTTCTCTAAAACACATCTCAAAAGCCGTCCCTTCTCTGCATCCTCACTGCACTGCCCTGGCCCATCTCTCCTGGGGCTTTGGCCCAGCTGGCCCCTCATGCTTCCACCTCTGAACCCCAACAATCCACTGTCCTCACAGCCAGAGGACTGTTTTACATGATGAATCCCCTGCTTAAGGCCCCACAAAGCCCTCTCTTCACACTTGCTTACGCATGGCCAGCTCCTCTGACAACTTACACCTGAGCGTAAGTGTGACGCTCCGGAGGGCTCCCCAGGGACTCCTAATGTGCCCACCCTCTGCTGTGCACCCCTGGGACACAGGCTTTATTTCATTCTCAGCATTCACCCCAACTCGGGACTGTCTTCTCCATCTACCCCCTCATCTATTCCCTCACTCCATCCATCTGCCTGTGGGATTAAAGAACAGAACTTCTCTGTGATGAGAACCTTTAGCACATCCCGCTGCCGCCCCATGACATCCCGGCTTCCCTTCGGGGCGGATCCCTAACCTTCACTGCTGTTTACTCTCACACTCTCTGTGGGCAGGCAAAACAAATGGAGATTTTTTTTTCTGATTGAAAGTCTCCAAAAAAGTTGTAAACAAACAAATAAACAAACCCAAAGAACTTCAGAAGTACCACCTTTATGAATAAAAAATGACTTGTCACAGTTTCTATCTATGGTGCAACTATTACCTCATTGAAAGATGAAAGGTTAAGTTTTTTGGCGATGAACTTCTTTAGATGCAGGACCGTTGCCTGGGCTGAACAGCGGATCCATTTCCGTTTCAAGCCCCGCAGTTTGCTGCTATTGCATTCCAGGCAGATGCTCACCTTTAAGAGAAAGGACACACAGCTGGGCAGAGGCCGCATCGGGGTCTGGCGGGGCCGCTCCTGGAGGCTCCCTGAAACGTTTACTAATCCCACCAAGTCTAAGGATGCTGACTTTTTCGAAATCATGAATCTGTTCTGACTGTAGAAACACTGTAGAGACAGAACTCTAATCACTTTACACAGCTTACCTTAAAACCCGCTTACCGTTTGCCATTGTGTGAAATATAACCCTACAAGATTAGCGTTGTCTTATTAACATAGTGCTTTCAAGTAAATCCAAGAATTATTTATTCACTGTGGCAGTGTGTGCTGGCCTCGGGGCAGGACCGACAAAGGCTGGAACCCTGCTCTGAAAGCCTCTGGGGGCTGGGACACGTGTGTCGCCCCATGGACCGTGCTCCCTGCTGTGGAAGCACGGCAGGGACAGACACGTCACACCAGCAGACACCACCGTGTCCGCAGGAATGCCTGGAGGAAGGCTTGCAGGAAGTCATATTACTCTTGGCCTTCAAAGAAGACCACAGACTCACCAGAGGACAGAGCACCTGAGCAGAGGACACACCGTGAGCAAAAGCACAAAGTCCAAAGTCACGGTCACCTCTGAGTGGACAGTGTGTGACAAGGAATGAAAACAGCAAATAAGTAGAAGACGTAGTTCAGAAAGAAAGAGCTTAAGGCGGACTGACTGGCTGGGGTTTAGGAGACGAGAAGTGGCCGACTGTCCGACTGACCCACTGACCGACTAAGTGACCAACTGACTGACCGACCGGCTGGGGAGCAGGAGGCGCCAGGAAGGGGCAAGACTCTCGTGTCGCTTAGGAGGCAGGAAGAGACTTGTATTAATTTCCGACTTTTAAACAATGCATTCATTTTAGAATTTTGTAATTGCTAAAATAATAAAAATCAAACATATACCTTGCCAATTAGTTGCCCAGCAAAGGCAAAAAAGAAGATTAAATAAAATTTACTGATTCAGTAGAAGGCACACAAGGCAGGGAGCACAGAATTAAGTTAGAACACTCCCTCACTCCATACACAAAAATAAACTCATAATTGCTTAAAGACTTAGACATAAGACAAGACACTATAAACTTCCTAGAAGAAAACATAAGCAAATTATTCTCTGATATAAATCTCAGCAATGTTCTCCTAGGGCGGTCTACCCAAGCAATAGAAGTAAAAGCAAAAATTATCAAATGGGATCTAGTTAAACTTATACGCTTATGCACAGCAAAGGAAACCATAAATGAAACAAAAAGACAACCTATGAAATGGGAGAAAATATTTGCAAATGATGCAACTGACAAGGGCTTAATTTCCAGAATATATAAACAGTTCATACAACTTAATAAGAAAAAACAAACAACCCCGTCCAAAAATGGGCAGAAGACCTAAACAAGTAATTCTCCAATGAATACAAATGGCCAACAGGCACATGAAAAACGCTCAATATCACTAATTATCAGAGAAATGCAAACCAAAACTACATTGAGGTTATCACCTCACACCAGTCAGAATGGCCATCATTCAAAAGTCCACAAATGATAAATGCTGGAGAGGGTGTGGAGAAAAGGAAACCCTCCTACACTGCTGGTGGGAATGCAGTTTGGTGCAGCCGCTGTGAAAAACAGTGTGGAGATTCCTTAAAAGTCTAAAAATAGACTTACCATATGATCCAGCAATCCCACTCCTGGGCGTATATACAGAGGTAACCTTAATTCAAAAAGATACATGCACCCCAATGTTCACAGCAGCACTATTTACAATAGCCAAGACATGGAAGTAACTTAAATGTCCATTGACAGATGACCGGATAAAGAAGTTGTGGTATATTTATACAATGGAATACCACTCAGCCAGAAAAAAAGAATAAAATAATGTTGTTTGCAAATAACATGGATGGGCCTAGAGATCATCATTCTAAGTGAAATAAGCCAGAAAGAGGAAGAAAAATACCATATATCACTTGTATGTGGAATCTAAAGAAAAGAAAAAAAAAAAAAGGACACTGTGAACTCATCTACAAAACAGAAACAGACTCGCCGACTTAGTAAACAATCTTATGGTTACTAGGGGGAAAGACGGTGGGAAGGGATATTTTTGGGAGTTTGTGATTTGCAAATGTTAACCACTATATGTAAAAATAGATTAAAAAAAAACCAAGTCTCTCCCGTACAGCACAGGGAACTATATTCAGTATCTTTTAATAACCTTTAATGAAAAAGAATATGAAAACGAATGTATGTATTGTATGTATGACTGGCACATCATGTACACCAGAGACTGACAATTATAACTGACTGTGCTTCAGTTAAAAACATTTTTTAAATTAAATTTAAAAAATGTAAACAGAAAGCACAAACTAAAGCAGAAATACATTCAACTCACCAGCAACATAGTAAATGTGAAACTGTTTGTCATTTAAATGAATTTTCTGATTGGATTTTTTAAAAAAACACAGCTCTCTGCTGTAAAAAGTGTCACATTTAAGAAAGATGTTAAAAAATGGAAACACCAGGCAAATATGAGCCAGAAAGAAGCTGACGGAGCTCTATTAATATCACGTAAGGCAGACTTGTAAGGCAGAAATCTGAGTAAGAAAACACTCCGGAAGGAGGGAAACATCTCTACGAGTGACTGCTCTGCTAACAAACCGCCGTCGGCGGACTGAGGGGAAGTCACTCAGTCCAGTCACAGTGGGGCCGGGAGGGCGCTGCCGCGCCCCACGCCTGATGGGCGAGGACCTGCGCCCCAGGCCTGAAGCAGCATGACCCCGCAGACCTGCCTCTGAGCGGGACGTCGACCACACCCAGCACCACTGGTGGCACAGGGGCTCACCAGAGGGGCCCGCCCCCCCCCCCCCCCCCGCACAGGACCGCGTCCAGCACAGGGAGCACGGCTGTCACACAGGAGGAGCTCAAAGAATGCTCGGTCTGTCAACACAGGTGACCACGAAGTTGGGGAGCACAGGGGACCGTCACGTCATGTTGATCTTTGGGCTGTGGGTCCACCACCTACTTAAATACATAAAAGCATGTTTGTGATTTTTTAACAGCTTCACTGAGGCATAATTTACATTTATCTGTTTTAAGTCTGCAATTCAGTGATTTTTAGTCAATGTCAAGTTGTGCGACCACCATCATAGTCCAGTTTGAGGTCGTCCCCATCACCCCATGAGGCTCACACCCTCTGTGGCCAATCCCATACCAGCCCTAGGCAACCCTGTCCATCTGCACAGGTGGTCCTCACGTGTCTCCAGACGCATCTGCATGCAGCCCGTGCTGACCAGTGCTCCTCCGTGTGGACAGAGCATGTCTCGTCGATCCACTCACTGGCCAATGGACGTTTGGACCGTTCTCAGGGCTGGCTATTCTGAATAACGTTGCTATGAACATTCACGGACAAGTCTTCGTGTGGATGCATGTTTCCACACACATCTAGGAGCAGAGGTGCTGGATCATGTGGTTAACTAATGTTTAACTCTTTCTTTGAGAAACTGCCAAGCTGCTGTCCACAGGGGCCACACCACTTACACTCCAACCAGCAGAGTGGGAGGGTTCCCGTTTCTCCACATCCTTGCTGACAACGTGTCTTTTCGACGGCGGCCATCCTCGTGAGTATAACATCATGTATCATTAGGGTTTTTATTTCCTCAATGACTAACGATGTTGAACATCTTTTCATGTGATCATTAGCCTTTTGCATGTCTTCTTAGTGAAATATCTACTGAAATCTTCTGCCTACTTCTTAACTTGGTTTGTTTATCTTCTTACTGAGTTACAAGAGTTACATACTCTAGAGACAAGTCCTTTTCGGACACGTGACTTGCAAACATGTTCCTCCCAGTCTGTGGCCCCTCTTTTTACTTCTTAATGGGGTCTTTTGAAGAACAGCAGCTCTTAATCTAATGAAGTCAGTTCATCAGTTTTCTTTTCTGAGTTAACGCAGCTGGTTTTGAATCTGAGAACTAACCCAAGGTCCCAGAGAGTTTCCCTCATGTTTCCCTGTGAAGCCTTCAAGTTTTCGCTCTCACATTTTGAGTTAACTCTTGGGCATGCTGTGAGGTAAGGGCATAAATGCATCTCTTTGCATGTGAGGACCCTACCGTCCCAGCACCACTGGTGAAGACATTATCACACAATGTCTTGATTACTGTAGCTTTTTAGGAAGATTTGATGTTTAAAACTTTCAGTGCATACTTTAAAAAATAAACCCATGGGTCAAACAAGTCATAATGAACATTTAAAACTGTTCAGAACCAAATTACTACAGTTGGAAACCATATGAATGTTCAACTCAAGAACTTAAGAGAAGGAACCTACAAAGAGAAGAAGAAAGGAAATTAAGAGCAACAATGAACAGAAAAGAACACGGTCAAACCTCTGGCAAAAGTGACTGAGAAAGTGGAAGACACTCATGCAGTCAGAAAGAGAAATGGAAAAATAACTATACGTGCAGCAAAAGCCACAGGCAGAAGAAGGAATTCCATGAACTGTTTTATGTCAAAAAATTAGGAAACCTAAGTCTAATTAGAAAGTTCCTAGGGAAAATATGACTGAGCAGAATGAACTAGAGAAGCAGCAGACTTGAGAAGGACTAAAACCATTACAGAAATTTAATCTGTGGTTAAAAATATTCCTACCTCTCTCCAAAAAAACTTAATCAAGATCTGACGTCTTCATAGGAAGTTTAACCAACAGTCAATAAAACTGATGGTCTCCGTCTCACACAGACGTCGGTAGAGGATAAAACATTGAAGAAGACTTGCTTGTCTTACTTGACTCGATACAGAACCACACAAACACACACGAGCAAAGAGAAGACTAACTCCCGTAAAACGAGTACGAAAACGTTGGGACGCCCGACACCCAGAGGCCAGGAACAGAGCAAGCGGCTTGCATGGGACAGGATGCAAGTGCCGGGCACCCCCCTCGCCCACGGGCTGACCCACACACGAGTCTGGGACACGTGTGCTGGACGTGCCCCGGGAGGCCGGGGCAGTGCCTGGAAGGCTGTGAGCAAAGGGCACGCGGAGCCCTGGAGACAGTGCTGCCCTGGCACTGCTGCAAAACTGTCACACACACCAACTAATATTCAGTGGGTACGTCGTGCACCTCAAAAAGTCTCAAAAATATAATTTTAATAGGAGAAGTAAGCTGCACAAAGACACAGGTTCTGCGTTCTGTGCTTATGGCTACGTACGTACATGTGGAGATTCAGTGATCTAGGTCAGCAAACAGCCAAGTGCCCACAGGCCCACCACCCGCAAGTCCCCCACGTTCTCCTCCAAACACGTCCCAAGCCCTTGGCCTCTGCGCCATCGCCTGTCTGAGCCACGGATGCTGCCTGGTCTCCCATGGCTGCCCTGGCCTCTCCGGTCTCTGCAGAGCAGCCACACCCCCAGGCCTTGTCTGACCGCCCTGCCCCAGGCCCTGCCCCATCCCTGCACCTTGGCCAGTCAGCTCCGCGGGTCCCAATGGGATGGGCGCCACAGGTCCTGGGTGAGGGCAGGCCGGACACAGACAGACCGTGGCGCCTCCCTCCCAGTGCCAGGACATCCCGCGCGGCCCTTCCGCGTGCTGTAGCGCAGCAGCCCATCCGCCCACCTGCTCAAAAGCAGGCTGAGTGTGGGCCTGGCAGGACGTTCAGTATTTCTTGAAAGTGTTCACTCTAATCTTCCTGCCCCCCGAGAACTGCCTTTACCCCAGTCCCACCTGGCAGCAGCTGCTGCATCCTCCGGGCAGAGAACTCCCTGGACGGGCACGTGGACGGGGCGGCGGGACAGGGTGGCGGAACTAACTCACAAACACAACCCTGTCCAGCTCCTCCACGGACAAGGCTGGCAGAGCCGACAGAAAGTCCCAGATGCACGGGCACCACTGGGGCCTGAAAGCAGCTGGGTTAACAGTCCCCACCGACTGAGAGGAGGCGAGGGTGGCTGGAGGTGAGGCGGGGGGGGGGGGATGCACCAGGATGCCCCCAGCCAGGCAGGAGTCCCCCAGCCCAGGAGGAGCCCGGCCTCAGAAGCTGCCGCTTGCCGGAGCAGGACAGTATCTGCCTTAAGTGCAGAAAGGAGAGCAATGGCCACAAAGGTTTCAGCTCCAGAGAAAACCTGGGCTCTTGCTCCATGAACACCCAGCACTGGCTCTTTTGAAAACAATCAATCGAACACACAAGTCCGCCATGTTTGGGATAAAAAAGAAAAGGCGAAAATTAGTAATGATAAACATAAATCCCGGAGAGTAACCCGACAGAACAGGGCTCAGTGAGAGGAGAGCCCTGGGCACCTTCACACACGGCGCTCGGCCCTGTGCCCAGAGGGGCCGGCCAGCCCGGACCCCGGATCCTGGTGGGCCCCCAACGCCACTGGGAGGCGTCCAGGAGGACTCACACCCCAGCCGGGTCAGAGCCAGGGGAGGAGCAGCACGCGGGCCCCGGGGTGCCCGTCACCCCGGCATTTATACTTTTCTCCGTTCACCTGGGCACTGCTTCTGTCCAGCACACGCGTGCGCCTATGTCTGTGACGCTCGTGGAAATTTTTAACAATACAGAAGCATATAAACTGCAAAATTAATATTCTGATATTCTATTCTTATCCCCAAACCACACCATTTTAATTATGTCTTTAATAAATGTAAGTGCACGTGTCTATGTGTGACCCCTCCATTTATTAAATGCACACGTGTGTATCAGAACACACACGGACAGGCAGACCTCACTTCGCTGTGCTCTGCAGACATCGTGCTTTTTATGAATTCAAGATCTGTGGCAACCCTGTGTTGTCAGATGACGGCATGTTTTGCTTTTTACAAAATTTTAGATCAATGAGTGTGTGTTGTTTTTCGGGCATGATGCCGTCACACACTTAACAGAGCACAGTGCAATGGGAACACAACTCCTACCTGTGCCGAGACTAAACAGCATACGTGACCCGCTTCACTGTGACAATCACGTGACCACAGCGGTCTCTCCGCTCTGCCTGCATGTGTGCGCGTGTCTGCGGACGCACCACATACATTCTGTATGGACAGCACCCTACTTCTCACAGCTATCTGAGCTTTTCCTCTCCCAGACAAGCTTCAGAAGCAGCTGGTTAAGTTCCACAGTAAATGGTGAAATCACACCTCTGAAATTAACTTGGAGCGAACTGACATCTTAACCCCAACCTTCCCACCAGGAACACGCAGCTACTCGGAGCTTCCTCCTGTGTTCCTCTGTAAGGTCTGGGGTCTTCATTTCGGCCTCACACGCTCCTTGTTAGGATGTGTTAAAGTTTTCATCAGTTGCGTGGACAAGCCCCCGTCCCTGTGCTACTGACCACGACACACTGGTCTCATCACCCGAACGAGCAGCCCCAGGGCTGAGATGCTACGTCACACGTGCAGCCAGAGAACGGGGCGCCCTGTCCACATTCTTTCTGTCGCGAGTGTATGGGTTAGGGTCTCCCGAATCTTCTTGAGTAACAGCTGAGTACAGACATTTCCCTGTTTCTGACACTAATGAGACAATTCTGTTTCATCATAAAGTATGATTGCTGTAGCTTTCAAGTTAAGACACCAATAAAAAGTTCTGTAGATGGGACTTTATCAAATTCTTCCACGGCATCTCCGTGATTATTTAGTTTTCCTTTAATCTGAAAATGTAGCAAGTGACACATGAACAGACCCCTGCATGTTACATTTTCACCATCTTTTGATGCCCTGCAATTCCATTTTCTTTTGCATAATGTCCACACATGCACGGAAGACGCCCGGCCTCACGCGCCTCGCGTGACCACCTGGGCAGTGGGCTGAGGATGCCCATGGTGGGTGGAGGGCAAACTTTAACCTTTTTACACTTCAAATGTTCTACAGTGAGTGTGTATTACCTTGTCAATTAAAAAAAGAGGGAAAAGGAAAGAGTTGGAGGAAAGAACTAAGAAAGCTGTGGACACGCTAGCGTCTCCGGCCTCCTCCGGGGCTTCAGGGGAGGGCACCGGGGGTCCCCGGGGCCCCTCTGCCCACCTGCTCGTCGCTGCGGTGGTAATCGCTGTCCTCTTCCGGCTTCTCTTCCGCTGCTTCTTTGTTCGAACTGTCATCTGCTTTGGTTTCTCCTTGTAGCGAAAATAGAAAATACTGCATCATCAAACCCCAAATACCCCCCAGCGATTTCAGCTCCACAGCGCACTCAAAACGCTACAAAAGCCCCGGTAATAACAGTCTGCATGTCCAAGAGTCAGGGGCCCGAGACGTGTCTCTAGAACGCGGCGTCCTGAATGATGGGGCCCAGAGGAGCCCCCACCGCCCCGTTCCTCCCCCCACCGCTCAGTGCCTCAACGTGCCCCGCTAAACAGCGCACGACTCCTAGAACTTGCGTTGTCCCAGCTCCGCTTTTGAAACGAAGACCCCACCTCGGGAGAGCAGCGGGGACAGGACTCCGGGGTCCCTGGCTGCCTCGTGGCCTCGCCTCCCCAGGGTCCCGCGAGCCCCCACCAGGCTGCCAGCCGGGGCCTCCCCCTCCTTCTCAGAGTGTTAGAGGCACAGGGCAGACCGAAACCCCAGGAATCTGTGTGGTCCACTAGAAAAATACCACGGCATCAAAGATTTCAGAAAGTTGTTATGATGTGTTCAGATTTTAAAGCACTGTTAATTTTACATCAAAGCCAAAAGGGTGTTTTGCCATCCTGCAGTAAAACAGACGGAACTAAGAGTCCTGGGACGTCCTGTGGTCCCCGTGCGCCCCACCTCCAGGCACTGCCGGGGCCCCCGGGCCTCCCCTCACTCGACCTACCACTCAGCCCCTCTGTCCGCCAGTGCTTCTCAGTCTCAGCCTCAGCACCGGGGGCGGCCTGACCCCCGCCCACAGGGGAGGTGAGCAGGGCTCCCAAGTAAGACGACCACTCACCACTCCGATGGGAATCTAAGTGTGGTTTCGCAGAACAGGCCTCCCCCTTCATGTCTCCAGGCACTTCCAGGCCTAATTTGTGGTAGAATTCCCTCTGTTTTCTCATTTCCGCTATTAAAAATTAACATACAATCCTTAATCTTAAGTAGGCAATGGTTACATTAAAATGCTCACAAACATCACAGGAAGGAAATCGCAGACCTGGATCACAAGGTTTTGAAGCTGCTACTGACGAGAAAGTAACAAATCTGGACACCGCTCATAGAATTTCGGGGCAGTGGCCAGCTGTGGCCAGTGGGAAGCGCCAGGGAGTGGGAACCCCTATCGCCCGGACGTACTGGGCCCTGGCAGCGCCCGCCATGCAGACCCGGGGCTGCGGGGCCAGGAAGAGAGGACATGGTTTCAACCCTCAGGCCGGTGTCCAGGACTGAGCCATCATCTGTCCCTGGCAGTGGGTCAGGAAGCCTCACCGCTGGCCTGTCAGACCCCCCATCTCGCTGACCACTGGGCAGCCGGCCAGGGGACCTGGCCTAGCAGCCCCACCCCTACAGCGCAGCCCAGCGACCTGAGGTGCCGCTGGTTCTCCCGACTCCGTGCACAGCCACACTGGATCCTCCTGGGACAGAGACATCTCGGAGCAAGCAAAGGGGCGCCGGAGTTCACATCGTCTGCACACCTGCTGTGGGGCCGCCCTGGTGTCCAGGAATAGCTGTCACAGCTCGCTTGAGCCGCCCACCACAGGGAGAGGGTCCCCACCCGAGGGGGTGACGGTCACCACGCCACCTCCTGCGAGCACTCAGCCTTGCTGCAGGCTGCACCCAAGCGTGACCCGGGAAAGGCCAACTCCGGGACCCAAGGTGGCTACTAACCGACGTTTAGCCGATGCTCCACCTGTGACTCCACGCCCCAACCCGTGATGAAGCCTCAGTCGTGGCTCAGGGCCACACGCAGGCAGCCAAGGAAATTCAAACTCAGCTCAAACCAGCAACCTACAAATCACGCCGCAGGAAGCATTCATGTGCATCTGAGCCAGTGAGCTTGGCTGCGCTGACACCTGCTCGTCTGCCTTCTCCTAAAACCATGAGTCTAGAGAGGGCCAGAAACACGCCTGCTGGACCTACAGACGCCAGAACACCCAGCTGTGCAGGGACAGAGGTCGTGGGAGAGTCGGAGCCGCGGGCCAGCCCGGAGTGACGGGAACACTGGGGCTAAAATGATGAGTCTGGAAAGTTGGATTAGCCTGAAATTATTCCCTTAAATAAGCAGAAACACAGGCACAGGATCGAAGGCCTGAACCGCACTGCCTGAGGCCGTGAGCCCATCTCCATGGTCTCCACAAGGGGTGGTGAACTCCGGGGCGGCAGCCCCGCTGACTGAGGCAGAAGGTGCAGCGACGCGGCATCAGACAAGCTGCTCACCCTGCCTGCTCACGTCCCGTCTGCGTGTCACGGCCTGATTCAGCCTTGTCACCATCACTGTGCTGGTCATGGCGTCTGTGACCAGGGATCTCTGGTGTCACGGCAGCGACCTGCTGAAGGCTCGGTGGAGGCGGGCGGTTTTCAGCAATAAACTGTTCTGATCAAAGGGTGGCCCCCGCAGGCTGTAACAGATCAGCGTCGTGTGAACAAAACTTCCAGCCGCACCGGGAAACCAGAAACTCCGCATCCGCTTTGCTGGTCCACGGAACCGCGGCGTCCCCATCCCCGGGGCGCCTGTGGTGGGAGTCACAGCCGCCGCACGTGTGCCCGAGCTCAGGCCGCCGCCCTCGTCCTTCGGTGCTGCTCTGCCTCCCACCCCGTTCTGTCCTTTGTGGTTGTCGCTGAGCGTTTTACAAGGTCCCATCTCCTCTCCTCTCTCGGCGCGGCGGTCATACTGCTTTTCTCTGCTGTCTGTAGTGGTTGCCCTGGAGTTTGCAGTGCCCGTCACTGCTGACCGAGTCCACTGCAGGTGGCATCTGAGCGCTTCCCAGGCAGTGGGTGTGCTGTGTGCTTCCACAGGCGTAAACCCCGACTCCTCCCTCCTGGGCCTCGTGTCGCTGGTCACTTTGCTCGTCCCCCCGGCACGTCTAAGCACGTGTGTACGCACGTCTAAGCACGTGTGTACACATGTGCAGTGTGTATCTAAGCACTCATGTCGGGTGCAGCGTCACCATTATCAGTTTGAACAAAAAGTTACTTATTAAATTAAAAACAAGAAAGGGAAACAACAAGGACCTGCCGTATGGCACAGGGAACTACATTCAATTTCCGGTCACAGCATGTAATGGAAGAGACCCTGAAAAGAAAGTGTGTGTGTGTGTAACCGAATCACTGTAAACCAACTACACTTCAATTAAAACAAACAAACAAAAGAGCACCTGGGAAAAACAGGACGAGAAAAGGAAACGTTTTTATTTGATCTTCATTGATCCCTCCTTCGATGCTCTTCTGTTCCCTACGGAGATCTGAGTTTCTGCCCCTCATCCTTCTTTCTGAGGGGCTTCTTCAACAACATCTCCAGAAGGCGGGTCTTCTGGCCACAGGTTGCCTGAGTTTTTGTTAGAAAGTCTTTATTTATCTTCTGTTGGAGGGTAGCTCCTCAGGCAGAGAATCCTGGGCTGCTGGCTTTTTCTCCCGACCCTGTGAACAGTTCACTTCCCTCTCGCTTGGTTTCCAGGAGAAGTCGGATGTGTAACTCTTCTCTTGGTTGCTCTGCAGGTAAAGCGCCCCCGCCCCCGGCTTCTCTCAGGATTTCTTCTTTCCTTGATTTTCTGTAATTTGAAACTGTCACGGCTGGTGTAGTTTCCCTGCACGTATCCTGCCTGGTGTTCTCTGAGCTTCCCGGATCTGTGCTTTGGTGTCTGATGCTACTTTGGGGAAAGTGTCGGTCATACTGTTTCAGGGCTCCTTCAGGCCCTTCCTCTCTCTCTTCTGGAGTTCCCGCCACGTGCCTGTGACACCTTCTGAGGTCGCCCCGCGGCCCCTTTGCTCTTCAGTTTTCGGGGTCTGTACCGAGAGGCCCTCTAGCTCAGAGTCTCCCCTGGGCTGTGTCCAGTCCACTCAGCCTGTCAAACAGAGCCTTCGTTTCTGTGTTTTCACCGCCGGCGCTCCTCCTTGGTTCTCTCAGAGGGTGTCCACCTCTGCTCACGCTGCCTGGTGTCGGGCTGGGCTCATTAGAAACATCACCTGGGCTTCCGCGAAAGCTGACCTCTGAAGCGACTCAGGGTGTGGCCTGGCTAAAGGTGCGTCTTTCCATTCGGGAAAAACTTCAGTCAGCCCTTCGCTCAACCCCTCTGCCCCCCAGATAAACCACCACCGCGAAGGCTCTGAAGTACAGTGCGGAGGGAAAGCTGGGATATTCAGCTTTCAATTCTCACAGAAATTCACTCAAGTGAATTACATCCAAAAGAGTGATGTCAACAGCTTGGTTCAGAACGTATGAAAGACCGAAGTATTTCTGCGCGGAGCCGGCTGACGAGAAACGTGATGAGCTTTCGTCGAAAACCTTAATTTTCACGTTTGGCTTATTTGTGCAACTAAGCATTTCCCTGACCCACATGTATTTTACCAACACTGGCTGTAACATTCTTAGCAGATCCCGCTTCGACCTGTACCGATCAGCATTTCCTCAGTTTCCCTGAAAACCCTCGCCGGCGGCTGAGTCCTACAGACTGCACAGGGCACACCCTCCCATCATCTCAAACCCACCGTGCGCACAGCAAGCAGACGCAGGGGCGCCCAGCGCCCAGGAGCCCCCAGCCACCCGCCTGCTGTTCCCGACAGCCCCTGCCCGCCCCGCCTGCTCTGCACAGACCCCTCAGCTGCTGCAGTGTTTCATTAGCTCCTCATCCGTAAATGATTCTCCTAGTCTGACTAACAGATGAGCCCATCAGAAACTTACTTTGATTGCACTTTTATGCTCTTTTTTATTTTTGTGAAGAAATTCTGCTGTGATGAGACATTCCATTTTAAATTTTCGATTCTTTCCAAAAGTTGCTTCCTCTGAGTGGTCTGGTCTGATGCCAACACATCTTATACCCTTGTATTTCAGCACAGACGTAGCATCAGCGCAAGACAAACAATTTGCTTCCACAGCTGACAAGGACAATCCTGTAGCAAAACCGTCCACACGACCCTGTGGCAGAAAAGCTGGAGGCCTCCATCCCCGCTTCCCTGCTCTGCTGGTTTGCACATGGCCGGTGCTGGCGCTGGAACAGTCTGACCCGCAACACGGCTCTGGGCTGGCGGTCAGATTACCACTGTGCCGTTGAGTGTGACACAGACATGCGTCACCAGGCGGGGCTGTGTTCCCACAAACTGTTCTTGGACATTTCAGCTCGTGAAATTGTCACATCACAAAATACCATTTAAAAAAATTTTTCCAACTATTTAAAAATGCACAAAGCGCTCTTAGCTCCAGAGCCACACACAGACAGGAGGGGCTGACCCGGTCTGCGGCCACAGTGTGCTGACCCCTGCCTTGCCAGGGCACAGAGGCAGAGGAAGAGCAACGCAGACGGTGGCTGACGCAGCCCCGCCAAAGCAGCGCCACAGGTGTGCTCACTGGAGTCACAGACGCCCACACCGTCTGTAGAAGGGTATTCCCTGAGCCCCTCCCCTACGTTAGAGCAAAACTGAGACACACCTAAGTGTCTGTTGGGAGAGGTGAGACGGACAGTCCACGCAGAGGGAGGGACGCGAGGGGCAGCGCGACGCACTGACAACTTGATCGAGTTCATCGGTAAAGATGTGGCCTCTGGCAAAAGAGGTTTTTAAAAAACTATAGAAACAAAAGCAACAAATGATGAAAAACTAGTTTCCCGTCAAAAAGGTCTCATCTACAAGGGAACAGAAAAATGGAGCCAGCCAGCAACCCACTGAGTCCACAAAGCCGCTGATTTTATTTCCCAAAACGTGTGGGAGGCTGGATGCCACGAACAGGCCTGGTCACAGGGGAACAGCTCAAAGGGGCTGTGGAGGGCAGGCCGCCACTCTCCAAGACACGCCCCGGCACATCACCGCTCCGTCTCTCCGCCAGACATCAGGGTGAAAAGCACCTGGCTCGTCCGGAGGACCCGAGAGAGGCCCTGTCTGGGAGGCCAGCTTTACAACGTTGTCACGACAAAACCAAAGCTGCAGACAGCCTGCGATGTCCAGAGACATCGGTCCCGCTGTTAAGGATTTCAAAGTTATAATGATCTTTAAAAGAGCAACAAAGGACTGAGAGTTTGAGAAGTAGAGAAACCAATCACTTGCCTACCCAGAAAATACCCTGGTCTGAGGGCAGAGCTCGGGCTGCCCTGGGCATCAGAGCATGAACTTGGAGAATTCTGGAATCTCTACAATTTCTCCCTGGCACGTGGCGTTACCCGCTACCACGCTGGGCTGTTGACAGGGTGGGGTGATGCCTGCACAGACTTGTTCGGGACGTGGGCAGGGTCTTCACACTTGCACCGCTCCCTCCATAAGCAAGGGCTCTGCTAATGACACGTCTTCGTGCACCCCATGCGCCAATGACTGGCCTGAGGTGCTGCTGCCCAGGCCCTGCCGGCTGGCTCCAGGGGGCCAAGGTGCCAGGTGCCCGCTGGCCGAGGGGGGAGAGGTTTTGAGCTTCAAAAAGGACAGTGACTGCAATAAACTGCGACCACGTACATGTTCAAGCCATCTGACTGCAGCCAGAGTGGCTGGGAAACCAACTCACACTCTGTAAACAAATATAGGAAAACCTCACACATTTGCTCTGTGTTTCCGTTTCCGTACAGAGAGGAAGGACCTCAGGGAAACCAAGGAGAGACTGTGTCTTCATGGAAGCATCCCTCATCAATGGAGAAGGAAAACAGACTGGAGGGCAGGCTGTGCGGCCATGAGGAATCCCGGCTGCGGCCCTGCGGGGCCTGGCGGCCAGGATCACCCACGGGGGGGGCCCGACCTGATGGAACAACTGCCTGGAGCACCACGGGGAGTTAGCTTGGAAAACGTGCGCCGGAGTCCGATCGGGCCTCTCGATCCCACCAGCTTATGGGACAGGGGTCTTTAGGGACCGCAGAGGGGCCACGGCGGCCCGACCTGGATGCTGACAGACACAAACTAGACCCCGGGGGACGGTGGGGCGCCTACACCGACCAGGATGGTGGTTCCGGGTTCTGAGGAGAATCCTCTTTGGGGACACAAATGGCAATGTATACAGATGAAGTAAGAGATGGGCGGGGGGTGGGGTGGGCAGAGAAACAGGCCTCACCGCAAGGTGGCGACTCCTGACCCTGGGTGGCAAAGGCGTGGGGTTCTTCTCGAGATTTTTGCCTTCTGCATGTTTTAAATACCCTACAATAATTTTTAAAGGTTTCAGAATTTTATCTTCATGCATTCTTTGCCTTTTTCCAGAAATAAAAAACCCTTCAGATATCAAAAGATTTGTTCCTATCTACATTTACTCAGGAAATTTAAACTCTTGTATGAATGAATTCCGTGAACACTGAAAGAAGACAGTATTACTCCCTAAGTTACGTACTGAAGGCCAGTTGTAACATCTGTTGACCTACCACAGGAAGCTGTATTTTAAATAAATTATCACCTTCTTCTGAAACAACAATGAGAAAACACAGCCCAAATGAATTCCTCACATCGCTTATCTCCGGAAGAAAGCTGCGGCTAGGTTTTACTGGCTGGCACTGCCTCACCAGCCACCACCCACACCAGACGGGATTCTGAGGCCGCCGGCCCCCTCAACCAAGAGCAGGACAGTGTCTGTGTGCAGCACTGTGGGCAAGTTTTAAAAAGAACAGCCACTTCCACTTTCAGGGCGTTCAGACTACACAGTATTTCTTTTTAATTCTTGTGAGATTCGGCAATAAATAGTCAAGCTTTACTGACGCGCTCCTGGCTGCACCTCCGCCCCAGCTCCCTGCTGCACCCCCACCGCCCAAGCACCGCCCAAGCACCAGCTGTGCCGTCCTGAACGAAGGGGCGGAGGCGTGAGAGACAAGGGAGCTCAGGGCAGGGATGAGCGTGAAGGTGGTGTGGCCAGAAGGGCCCTGCAGTCAGAGAAAAGCCCTCGGAGGCCATGCTGCAGACATGGGGGTCTGTGGGCGCTCTGACACTTACCTTCTTGGAGGCCTGGGACCAGTTTGTAAACAATATCCTGCATGGTCCTGTCATGACTGGCAAAAAAAACACAACAGGTGGGTTAGCTCAAAATGGCAATTCTGTAACTCACACATTTTCCACCCAACAGTGTCAAACTCCACAATCATAAATTTGGAGTTTTGGTTGAATTTTGCTTCCAGTTTGCACTTAAAAAGTCTGTGTTAGGAAGAATTACATGTAGCCTGAATTAACGCATCATTTAATTTGGGTTCTAGATGCTTACGAACATTTCAAACAATGACACAGACAAGACCCTTTTGGTGACGAGGGCTCTCTGCCCGCTGGGCTTGCCAACCTCTGACAGACGCCAGGCTCCGAGGGTCCCCGGGTCCTGTGGAGCGCCGGGTCAGAGAGGGCTTCTCCAACTTTCCTGACCGTGATCCTTGCTGAGCAGCACATTTCGCGTCACGGGTAACACGCACACACACAGACGTGCAGACACCGCGGACCTTCAGTACCCGTGGTACCCTCACTGTTTCCTACTGACCCCACCGGCTCCTCGTAAAGCTCACCCCCCCACACACAAGGATGGGGCGCCAGGCAGAACCGCTGCCCCACTGCTCAACATCTGGGCCCCCAAGCCTGGCGAGGGCCCACAGTGGAGGGTCTGGGGGAATCTCTTGTCAGGGAACTGCAAGCTGGGGAGGGAACATTCCTCCCGGGGCCAGCCCCACCCAGGCCCCTGGTGTGGGAGCCCCTGAAACGGCCCCACGCCTACTCCGAGCTAGAGGCTACACCCCTCACCTCTTCACGGTCCATGGTCTCCACCAGCCCACAAGACAGAAGCTCTCGGCTGTAAGAGGGGCCTGAGGGGTGCAGGGCTGCCTCACTGACCCCCAGACCCTGAGAGCTCTCCTCCTGTCCTCAGTCACGATCTGGGTCTGTGAGTGCAGACGCCAGGCCCTGCTACCACCCCCCTCACTGCCCTACCCTGAAGCTGGAGGCCTCCCAGGCAACTGCGGGGTCTGGGCGGAGCAGAAGGCCACATCAGGAACAAGGCTCTGAACCAGCCTGGTACGATGGGTGCTACCAGATGACCACTCTGGCCAGATGACCACTCCAACTGGATGACCACTCTGGCCAGATGACCACTCCGGGCCTGTGTGGTTCTGGCCACAAGGGTCGAGGGACAGGGTTACCAGGAAAGAGCCACCCCGAAGGCCAGGTGTAGCCGGGGAGGCACGTGGCTCACGGCCCGGCACCTGAGAGCCCACAGTGGAGGCCTCCAGCGTGGGGAGCAGGGGAGTCAAGACGAGGCACAGAGAGGATGGGCCCGGGCTCTGGGGCTGCGAGCGGCCTCCCTCTGCAGAGCGTTTCGCTTCTCCCACGTCTCTAAGGCCTCCCGCGGGCACACAGGACACACCAGTGCATCCGGAGAGACCAGCACACGGGCCTCTCCTCCTGAACCCACGCGTGAGTGGCTCTACTTCCTTCCACAGCTCCTAATCTGCCCGAGGGCCACAGGCCAAAACTCCCGCCTCTGTGGCCTGACTCACGGCCCCCAGGACCCCGGGGGTGGCACAGGGGCCGAGATCCTTGGTAGAAAGGCGGGTCCCAGGGCCGCTGCCACTGCAGAGGAAACCACAGCCAGGCCAGCGGGTCCTGAGGTCTCTCAAAGGGTCGGACTCAGGTTTTTGGGGCAGCAGAAGCCCTGCGGGCCACTCACCCGATGTACTGCAGGGGGTGGCTCTGGTGGATGACGATCCTGCAGGTGGGGCAGGTGTTGTTCTCCTCCAGGTACTTCACCAGGCAGCTCCGGCAGACTGCGGGGCGGGGGGGAGGCGAGCCCAGTGTCAGAGGGGAGGGGGCGCAGGCTGAGGCCACAGGGACCCCGCAACCCCGCAGCACTCTGATGAGGCGCCTGCCTCCGCCCACGTGACAGAGCTGAGGCTCAGGACCCAGGAGGGAGAGAAATCCCAGTGGGGATGCGGGACCAGAAGACGCATCTTCAGCGGCCCGTGTGGACACTCGTGCCGGGGCTAATTCCTCAAGCTAAAAGACCACCCAAGTTTCTTCATAAAACAAAATGAGACAAAATTCAACGAAATAAAATAAAATATTGCCAGCCGATATCCAAAAATTGAATTAACTTTAAAATAAAGATTTGATCAAAACTGGCAAATCTTTGATTTTCTACAGTGAAAATACAAGATCAGTCATTGGCGTTAAGGGTAAAGACCCGTCCAGGGAAATGCCCTGGACCTCTGCAGGTGGGCTCCTCACCAGCGTCCTCACAGATGAGCCCCAAGTAAACTGGGGTCTACAGACAGGTGAGGCGGCGCTCTGCACAAGCTACATGTCTAAAACCAAGCCAGGCGGCCGGCCGCAAGGAGGACACCAGGCTCTTTGTTTAAAACACCTACAGCGTTAGCCTGGAAACTGCAAAAATAAACACTGCTCTCCACTGGGAAGGAACATTCTGTCACTCCACACGCGACGGTTCGGCTGTTACGTCGGAACACCTCGCTGCTCCCGGTGCTGCTTCGGCTGCCTCACCCGACATCTCTGCTGAAGCAACTTCACGCCGTTTTTCTCCTTCACCTTCAGGACCTCCTAACCCCACTGCCTGCTTTGTGCTGGAGCTAAAAGCTTCTGGTAAAAAAGCCAAAGTACCAAGTAGCACACAGAACATTCTGCACGTACATGTGTGAAGACACTCGGTCACCGTGGTGGCGTCGATGAGATACCCGCTGCACAGGCGGCAGGTGATGTGGGCGTTTATGTCCCAGAGTTTAATCTTTCTGGTCAACATCTTTGGCTTCTGCAAGAGAGACACGTGTATTAACTGGTATCTGAAATTCTCTAATGGGTCTCAACAAAGGTTCAGGTTCAGTGTAAAGAGTTACAGTCTGACCGGGAGGAGCGCAGGTGAGGAGGCCTGAGGCAGGGTGCATGCAGGCCCTGGGGCGTGGCCTCCACCTGTGAGGCCTCTGTCCTCACTGCAGCCGGCCGCCTCCCGGAGGACGACGACTGGGACTGTCCTCTCCCCACCCCCGAGCAGTGCTTGCCGAGGGGCCCGTAACAAGCACTCGGCAAGCACTCTTTCCTAAAACCCCTGTGGCACTGCCCTCTTTCCGAGCCCCCACCCTCTCCTCCTGCTCGGAACCGAGCAAGGTCAGCTGGGGAGCTGGATGGAAGGTCTGTGGAGCTGCGGGAGGAGGGGCCAGGGAGCAGGCAGGCCTCGCTGGGCCTCGGTAAGGGGCTGAGGGGTCTGCTGGAGCTTCTGGGCCCTCCGTGAAGGTGACCACAGGGAGCAGGCAAGGTCCCCGCCCACTGGGGGAAGCACAGCACACACATGACATCACAGAAGTCCAAGCATGTGCCCCAGAGTGTGGACACCTTTTCCCCGCCCAGGTGGCCGGGGGTGCCCCTGAGCTGTGGCAGCTCTGACCGTCTCTCCAGCTGGACCGCAGGCTCATGAGGCTTTGTCTGGCCTGATACAGTGTGTGCCAGGAAGCAGAGGAAGGGCTCTCCCCGGAGCCCTCAGCAGGTCTGGGACCTCTGGCCTGCAGCGCCGGTAGGTGAGAGGCCTGCATGGCTTCAGCCACTAGGTTCCTGGTGATCGGCTGCAGCAGAGGTAGGAGACTCGCCTGAATGCTGACACCGAGCAGGATCCGAGGACAAGCTTCAAGACGAGCATCCCCAACAGGGCTGCACAGACAGAAATGCACTGCCTCCGGGAGACAGAGGCACAGACCTAGGAGGGCCCAAGGCTCCACCGGGGTGCAGGCTCAGCCTCGGCCAGTGGCCACAGTGCAGGCGGCTCGCGGGCTGCCCCGCAGACACGCTTGCGTCCAGTGCTGTTTAAGAAAAGGCAAAGGAAAGGAGACCTCTGGGCGGACGAGGCCTCTCGGCCTGAGAGGCAGTGCAGGGCCCGGAGGGGAGGGGCTGCCAGGAGATGATCTCGTCACCTGGGCAGAAACCCACCAGAACCAACCGTCAGAGCAAACTGAGGTGGTCAGCAAGGCTGCAGACTCAGTGCGCTTAGAGAAGGAGCAGTGACGCGCTAGGTCCAGGCAGTGAGGCAGGAGGCAGGCAAGTGTGCTCGCTTACCCGGGTCTGCCCTCCCCTCGAGCACAGGAGCAGACGCGGCCACCACCAGACAGGAGAGACTGGAGGGGCTCGGTGGGAGGGGCTCTCACGGGGGCTCGACTGGCCTGGGATCTGTGAGGAGGGCCAGGCTCGCCGGCGGAGCAGGAAGCGCTGGGAACAAGCACTCAGAGGACAGAAGCCCTGGAGCCGCTCCCAAGCAAAGCAAAGCAGCACAGGAGTGCGCCCACTGGGGACGTTCCTCCATAGCTGCCCTGACCGGGCCCAGCACCCGGCCCCATCTTGGGGGTGCTGTTCACACACGAGACACACTCACACCCACCACCAACCCAACAGCCAGACCAGAACCAAACCAGCTCCAAAGTCACGCAGACCCGGGGCCGGGCTCCACGCCTCCTTTGCGGAGGTGGGGGCGGGGGCGAGGGTGGGGTGGACTCACCCACCCACCTCCCAGCTCTGTCTGCTGAGGGGGCCTAGGAGTGACCACTTCTGGGTGGCCCCGGGGCCTCCTGTGCACACATCACTGTCCGTATGAGGAGCTGGTGCAGCCTGGACACGCGGACGACCCAGGGCTGGACAAGGGGCCGCTGTGCTCAGGCTGGGGACAACTGTCGCCACTACTTGTAACCAACGGAGCAACACAAGGCCTGTAAGGCCACACAGACGGACAGGCAGACAAGCAAGGGACACCCTTCCTCACAGACGAGTGTGGGCCGACAGACAGGAGGGGACTGTGAGGTCACCCCAAGACAGCACCTGCAGTGACCCACTCAGGGACACTAGTGAGCAGCCAGAGGAGCCATACAGTCTCCAAGGACCCCCGCTGGACACCTGCAGCTGCAAGGGAGGCGGGGCCTCAGGCGGGAGCCGCATGCCCAGGAGGACACACCCCCTTGCGGGAGCCCGCAGGGACGGCAAACAAGCCCCGAGTAGGTGAGGTCCCTCCGTAACACCGTCAGGGGCACAGGGACCAGGAAAGACGAAGCACCTGCTGACGGCCAGCCAAGACCGGCCTGGAAGAGGGGCCCTGCTCGGTAACCACCCACAGTCAGAGGCTGGGGCTCTGCCGGCCTCGGGCGCAGGAGCAGCTGCGCTCAGCTGGGACCCTGTCACCACCACCTCAGGAGGGTCCCATCCAGCCCCCTCGCTCTCAGGCTCTGCACAGCATCCGACACCAGACACCAGACACCGACACCGCACACTGAGTGGGGCCCACCTGGACTGGACTGGGGCAGAGGCTCAAGGCTGCCTGTCCTGTGCCCTCCACAAAACTGCAGGCCCGGGCCGGCCCCTCAGATGCTTCCCCAGACGGCGCAGAGCAGGCCCAAGAAAGCCACGTCCCCCACCTCCGCTAGACGGCACCGTCCCCTCCTCCTGCCTCTGCACCGGCGCTCGGGCTATGGCCATGACTCGGCGGCTCCTCATCCACTGTCCCCTCTGCGCTCTGGCTCCTCACCTCGGGGCCCTCCTTCCGTCTCTCCTCCTCTTCCCATTTCTAGCACAGAAACGGCTCCTGCTACTCACTTCCATGTCAGTCACGTGTGACACACACAGTCCTGTAAGGAAGTTCTTACCAGTACTTATGGGTGAGTCCCACGTGGCCAACAGTGCAACAGTCAATCAGAAACATCACTCAGGAGAAAATCTGAATACGCACAAGTGTTTGTGCCCCAGAGATGACACTTTGAAGGAGTTACACGGAGCCAACTTCTCCTATGGCTACAATATACTCGTGAAGTGTAATTCAAGGCAAATTTAATCAATTCGCAAGCACTGAAAGAGGAGAAAAGTCAAAGTTCAAACTGCACTCACCTGTACGCACAGCCTCGTCCTCCGCTACATGTTGAAGCCCGTGGAGACACCCGGGACCGGGGCGTCACCCACACGGGCTGTCCACGCGGAGCCCGGCCCCACTGGACCTGGAGCTTTGGCTGCTCAGTTAAATAGGTCTGTTCATTCACCTGCTTAAAACAATCAGAAGAAAAGCAAAACTGAATGACAGTAAAACACCAGCACGAACCACGGAGACACGGGCAGGTCTTGGTGGCAGCTGGGTGGCACCGAGGCCCAGGGGCTGGTGGGGGGGCAGGCAGGGACTCCACCAGATGCTCTGAGGGCTGGGGACCGCGGGGCCACGCGGCTCAGTCGGGGCCTCGGGGACCTCAGCAGGCTGCCCACTTGCCTGCCGTGCTCCCCAGGCCTGCCGGAGATCCGAGGGCTCCCACCTGGCAGGCAGGAGAGGGGCTGAGCCCGACACCACGCGAGGCGCCTGTGGTTCCACGGCAGTGGCTACCCATGACCTGGGGACAAGGGCCTGACAGAGGCTTAAGTGACGTTCGCAGTGCATCCAGTTTGTGTCACTTTTACCCTCCAAGTTTCTCCATAACTGCATGTTGTGTTAACTAGTCTTTGAAGCTCAATTAACTTCCGCAAGAAAAAGGAAGAGAGGAATGGAGACGTGGAGGAAGATAGTTATTCGGGAAGATTAAAAGGCCCTTTAACGAGAGAACAGAGATGAAGAGACATGAATGTGGGTCTAGACCAGAACTGTCCGCGGGGTTGGAAACCTCTCCACTTGCTGGCCACGCAGTGGCCACTGAGCCCTTGAATTCTGGCTACTGTGACCGTGGAATCTCTCAGTGCACTTTGCTTAATTTAGCAACACAGTACAGACTGCTGACATGCACTCTTGGACAACAGGGAACAAAAGACACACAAATCCCCGGAACCTACATTCTAACAACAGAGGGAGACAGACAAGGAACACAACGTGCACAGAGAGACAGATTCTCTGGACATCAGAGGTGACAAACAGCACAGGTAAGAGCAGGAAAGAGGGTCAGGAGCCCTGGTGGGGAGAACAGGGTGGTCAGGGAGGACTTCCTTGAGGAGGTGACATTTCAGTAATAACAGAATGTCATGAACAACTTTATGCTTGTAAAGTTGAAAGTTTATAGAAATTGATGAATTTCTAGAAAAATAACTCACCACAGTTGAGGCAAGTAGAAATAAACAAACTGGAAAGTTCTTTAACTCCAAGGAATCTGACTCAGGACAGTTCCATGAAACCTGCGAGCAGGGACCAATTTCACAGACACTCTCAGAGAACCAGGAGACAGTGTCTCATTGTGAGAGCAGAACTGGGGGGACAAACAGACCAAGCGTGACAATCTGACACCTTGTCCAGCATGAACAGAAGGGTCACCCAGAATGCAGTGGGCTCAATGTAAGAAATAAATCGAATTTATGACAAAAGATAAAAGAAGAGAAGTGATAAGACCTTCCCAAAGGCACATAGAAATCATTTAATGAAATTCATCATCCATTCATGATATCTAAAAATCTCTTAGCAAATGAAGAACACAAGGAAATGTCCGCACCCGATGAAGGTTCTCCACTTAAGAGACACTAATACAGAACCCACTCCAAGGTCTGTGCCTGACGTTCAAAGCTTTGTCCCAGCAGCCCTGCAGCCGCAGCGGGGTCAGCAGGTGGGAAAGAGCCCAGCCATGTGGCAGGGGCGCAGGGAAGAAATGCATGTCCCCACTGACACGTCCAGGGCAGGTTGGGACTGGGGTGCAGTCAGGTGACTGGACAGCAACTGCACATCAAACCAGGGAGCTTTAGTGCACGTAAACGATGTCTCCATAAAGTGTGTTTTACCCAAAAAAACCCAAAACAAAAAAACTACAACACACATCATTCCTGGGGGTGAAACTGAAAGAAAACCAAACTCCTACCTTACACCAGGCTCCCTGTTCCTCATCCTCAAAAACCAGCTCTAGGTGATAGAGACCAAATGTGAAATGCACACCTTTAAGCCTTAGGAGACATGAGGGCTCCAGCTGGCGTGGCCTGCTCCCCTGCAGGTGAGGGACCCGCCCTGCAGGTATCCTTGCCCCAGATGGCAAACCCCGCCCGTGCCCTTCAACGGAACAGGGTGCCATGACAGCCAAGCAACGAGCAAGCCAACTGCCTGCAGCTCTCATGAGGGAAAAGCTGGCCACGGTCAGACACACGTGTGGGGCTCGGACAGGCCGTAGCCCCGCCCACACCAGCCACTGAGGGTGACTCCGGCTGGTAGAGCAGGCCCCGCCATCCATGGAGCCTCCTGTCCGGCCCAGTCCCGTGGACGCCTTCTCACCAAGTCTGATTTATCTCAGTTCCCTAACTGGCAGAAACTTCAAAGCTGGAAAATAACCCACCGTAAACAACCTGGTCCTGCCCCACGGCCAGTGCCGCCTGCGAAGCTGGGAGAGGGCACAGGGCAGACACCCCGGCCCACAGGCTCTGTGACGGGGGTCTGGGCGGCCGCCTGGCAGCCACAGGGGACCGAGGTCTGAAGCTGACCGACGAGTGAGTGCCAGATGGGCCGCGTACTGGCTGCCAAGTGTCCCAGGACAATTTTTCGCTGCACGTGACATACATGCATACAATTAATTGATGTTTTATTGACACTAAAAAACATAAGACCAAATAATAATGAAACACAGCACCAGATCTGTCCCCCTTCCTGAACCAGAGGCGTGGGGGCTCACTTTCTGGCCCATTACCCTCGACACCAGTGCCGTCCACCTGTGCTGCCCAGCGCGGTGGCCGGTGTGGCTGCAGGACACAATCCCTCTCCTCCAGCCAGCACCTGAGACTCGTCCTGCCAGAGGCTAGCATGGTCAGCCCTTGGCTGGGCCCTGGGACCCTGGATGGTGACAGTTCCTGTCATTAATTTAAAACTTTACCTGAATGCCAAGAGTGGCCCCCTGTGCCCAGAGAGTGTGGTGCGTGCCAGGCAGACACCTCCAAGAGCCCTGACAGGCCCCTGGGTGACAACGTGTCCGTCCATGACCCCAGGGGAGAGGACTCCAGAAGCCCCGCCCAGTTCTCCCAGGCCTCGCCCTACATGCCTTTTCCTTCGCTGATTTTGCTGTGAACTTCCGCTGAAATAGTCTGGAGCCCTGAGCACAAGGAGTCCTTCCGGCAGGTCACAGGAGAAATGCACACCTCGGACTCTCAGTGCCCTGGGCCTGCTGGGCCGTCGATGGGACCTGCCCTGACAAGCCCATTGCAAGCTGACCGAGGGCTGGCAGGCGGCCTCTTTCCGGCCCCGCAGCCCCACAGCACGTGCTCTTGTGGGGACCCTACTGCCCTCCCTGGGGCGGAGGGGGCAGCCTCCACACCCCTTCCCTGGTCTCCAGGCTGACCAGACCCCACTCTGGACACCGTCCTCCTGCTTCACAAGGGCACTGACCGTTCCAGCAAGCCCTTCTCGTTCCAGAACCTTCCATACCTCCCTCCCGACAGGACCCCTCCCCACAGGACCCCCCAGCCTTTCACCCCTCTCCCCCGACTTCCGTCCTCTACTCTATAGAACTGCTCTCGACAAGGTCCCAGGCCGAGGACATTACCAACCCCCCCTGTGCAAGGCCACTGCCCACCCTGCAGCCCAGTTGATCCCTCCAACCCAACACCCCAACTTCTCCCACACAGCACTGCCACCGGGGGAGGTAGGAGGTCGTGGAGACCAGCTGCGCACCAGACCCTCCCACACCACGAGGGGTTACTAACAGACCCCTGGCCCGTCTTCCCACGTCTGCAGGTCAGCTGCGTGTGACCAGCCGTGACCAGCAGGCCTGCCTGGAGGCGCCCACTCCCTCCCCTCAGGGACCCCCAGGGAGAGAACCTGCCTCCTCACACCCCCAGGGGTCATGCTTCCTTCTGTTAACATATCCTGCAAGAAACTCAAAGTTTTCCACTTACTTTTGAGTTAGTTTTGCTAAGTTATATTTTCCAGGGAAGAAGGCCATCAAATTCATTGGCACAAAATTGTTCATTGCATCCTGTGACCTCTATAAACCGCTTTACTGAAAATACTTCACAAATTAACAACTACATGCTTAAAAGGTAATATTCTGTAAGGACCGCCAAGAGCAGGACCCATCCCCGGGGACCCCCATCTTCCCAGACGACAGCCCTGAGCCCCGGGGATCAGGTGTGCACTCTTTTCCTTTGGCTCCTTTCACTCAGGTAACGGTCCTGAGATTCGCCCGTGGGGCCATGGGGATGAACAGCTCCCCCTTTCTGTTCTGAGCAGCGTCCACCATAACTCTGGCCCACTCACCAGCAGGTGGGCATCTGCGTTGGGCATAAGCCTGCTGCGGACAGTCATGGTCACGTCTCTGGACAGACGTTTCGGACAAATGCCCACTGGGGAGGTTGTGTGCGCCTGTGGGGTCCCTTCTCCCGCTCCATCCTCCCCCACACCACACCCTCTGTCCGACATCTGTGCCCACGGCCAGTTCCTGGACAACACCACAGCTCCCATCTGGACGGCAGATCCACCCAGGACAGGCCCCCCACCCCCACTCACATCATCAATTCATTCTCCGCAGACAAGTCTGACCAACACTTAGAATAGCAAACCAGATGGGTCCCTCCTGAATAAACCAATCTAAGGGACACCGACTCCTGCCAGGCCATGCCCTCCCTCCAGGCTCCGCCCCATTCACATTGGCGTCCACACCAGCTCCATCCACGGCAGGGCCTGCCCACATATCCACGTAGTCCACATCGGCTCCACTCCCAGGGCCTCGCCCGCCTCACAGCTGTGTAAGCTCTGTTCCCCGACGGCCTGGTGCTTCAACCACCGCGTGGTGGGCAGAGACCCCGAGACTCTTGGACAGGCCACCAAACCCCAGTCCAAACCCCCAAGCTGTCACCCTCTTCAGTCACCCCCTCAGCAGAACCAAGGCTGTGTCCTCACCATGGGACACCACGCCCAGTGGAGCGCCTGCTGGGAGCCGGGGCCCAGGAAGCAAACGCTGTGGGATCAGCCAGAGCCACCCTTTCTGCCCTCACCCGGAGCTCGGGAAACCCGTCTGTCCTCATTCTCACAGAAATCACCAAACTGCCGAGCCCTCCCTGCCCGGCCTGGGCACTCCGTGCTCCTTGCTCCCCCACCGGAGGGGCTGGGCAGGCACTGTGCCCGGCCCCCGTGGCAGCGTTGGCACACGGCGGGCTCCTCACACGCCTGCTGGCGTCCTCCACCTGTCCTGCTCCTCACCCGAGCGCCATCCTGCAATGGCGCAGCGCCCAGCATGCGGCGGGACTCACACCCCGAGGGCGTCACAGGGTCTGCACTCAGGCAGACGCAGGGATTCGCCAGAACCTTGTCTGGATAAGCACACCCATACTGTGGACATCCTGGCTGGGACACTGAAATCAGGCCAAGATCACAAGAGAAAAGAAACTTTAAATGTATTTCTACAAGGCTACACATCACCATGAAAGCTTTTAAAAAATAATAAAAAGGAATAACATAGAAGTGCTTTGAATTCAGATTTTCGAGTGGGATCGCGACTTACGAGTTAGAGTCCCCGCCCACCACTCCTCCAACGGGGACCTGACCCTCCAGCAAAGGCCTCCCCGGCCCCCAGGGCACCGTGTCTCAGCCCCTCGCCCCGCCTCTGTGTGGGGTCTTGGCCCCACTCAGGGACGCTCCGCCCTGCTGCACACCACGGGGCCTGGACCACGCTGCTCCTTCCCGATCCCCACAGCCTGGTGTGCCGACGCGTGTTGAACGAACGGACAGACAACCACCACTCGCTGACGCGGCAAAGGCTGGTGGCCACCTCTGCTGCTGAGTCTGCTCCCAACTCTCATTTCTTAAATTAAGCGTCTGCACAGGTATTTGGGTGTAACTTCATGACTGAGACAGACACCGAGGTGGGACCCCAGGATGTGTCCTCAGCAGCATCCGCGTCAGACACCTGCCACGACCAGACCAAATGCTCCCAGGTGGAGGCCACAGGGCCCAGCCCACGCCTGCTCCAGCCTCCTCCCCGGGGCCCCACCACCACGTTTACACCTCAGGTTCCTCCAGCTCAACACTCCCCAAACCCAAATTCAGAACCAGTCACCTGTGGCCCACTCGGAAGGCACACATTTCCACACGGTATTGGCATCTCCAAGTCTCACCTGGATTTCCCACCCACCAGGGCTTGTGCCTGGTCTCAGCCGCACTGCCCGCACCCCTCGACCGTGCCATCCCCACCGGGCCATGCTCACCACTCCCAGCTCGTGGGACTCCCCTGTGTAAAGTCCTCCAAGTCTCAGAGAAAGCTAAGGCATCCGGCAGCCACTGCGGCCCCAAGCTGCCGTCCTCACTCGGACCCCCTGTGAGCTGCAGAACTTTCTAAGTGCAATCCTGCCTCGCCGTCCTTGCGTTACTGTCTCTGTCAGAACATTCTCTCTCGGGTGGCCACACGGCCCCTCCCTCCCTTCCATCAAGCCTTCTCTCAAATGTCACCTTGCCAGCAAGCCTTTAGAGAACACCTTGTTTAAAATGACACACACACAGGACTCTAAGCCACCACCTTTGAACTTACAATTCACACATTTATTTTGCTATTACCAGCTCCCTACACAACAGTGTCAGCCATGTGACTAGCAACACTGAAAATTCAATAGGACGATATGATAAAGTTGAGGAAATCTTCCCAAAGGGTCGAAAAAGACAGGAAATATAAAAGATGCAACATCCAACTAACAGGTGTTTCAGAAAAAGAAAACAGAGAAGGAGCTTTGAAACACAATTTAGTATTTTACTTCTTAAGTTGGGCAACGAGCACACGGGTATTTGTATGTCATTCTCTACGCTCCTCTTGAAGACTTGGAAAAAAATTATTCGAGTTTCCCCAGTTGGAAGAATCATCAGACTGCAAGGGCCCACGTGCCAACCCACATCCAACCATGTCCTCAACCTCAAGACCCTGAGGGCACAAGGAAGGACCCGAAGTTCCGGGGGAGAGGACCCCCCCTGCCCACCGCCATGGAACAGGACTCAGAGCGTCGGACTCTTCACCTGTAGGACTGAACCCTAAAGGTCAAGGGAGCAGCTCTTTTACCGTCCTGAGGAGACAGCTTTCACGCAGAATTCTGTATCCCAGCAAACTGCTGACCAAGTGTGAAAAGAAATTCCACAGGGCTCAGGTCACGAGTGCTAACACTCGTTCAAACTGAGCACCTGACATGTGCCCGCAGCTGTGCTCACGGGTCATGACAGGTGGGCTCGGAGCCCCAAACCCCGCCGCTAACCAGACCACTCAAACGCACCAGCAGCGAGGAGCACCTTGAAGAAGAGGATCCAGGCCGTGAAGCCAAGGATGGTGAAGGGGCCACTTTTCACTAAGACCAGAGGAACTCTGACAGGGCGGTGGGGGGGCACTGTGCAAATGGGGTGAGGGACCCCGTGAGCCCAGTAAGACCACCACGTGGCCGGCCAAGAGACCGAGGCATCGGGATGGGATGGGGTGGGGGGCCAAGGACAAGGGCCAAGGAAGGCACAGGCTCAGACGTGGTCCTTGAGGACGTGGGACAGGAGACAGTAACGTCGGGCAAGGTAAGGCAGGAGGGAAGATGCAATTGGAACGGAGCCTTGAAATAGACTGTATTAACATAATCACATCGATTTCCCACTCTCAGATCCAAGCTTTGGAGACGCATGAAAACATGCAGTGGGAGGGGCTGTCGAACCCCAAGATTCTACTGGCAGGCAACTGGCCAACAAGGCTGCTGGCCACAGACACGAGGCCTCTTCAGGAGAAAGACCACTCAGCCGGAACCTGGTGCCCAGAGGGCAAGCTGGGAGCCGTCTGGGTCACCCTGAGCCTGAAACTCGACCCAGGACCTCAGCTGGGAGGACCCCGGGGCTCAGAGCTGTACTGGACCTGTGACCTGTTACCTCCACTTCCCAGGAGGCCCAGGACAGCTGCACCTGCTGTCCCGTCTGTCCTGTGGTGCTGGGTGCTAGGAGGGCGACCTGTCCCCAGGTTCACAGGTGACCGAGGGTTGTACCCAGGGGATTACACCAAACAGATGACAGGGGGGATGTGCGGGCACCTTGGTAGGGAGGGGCAAGTGTGTCTGCATTTGGCAGGATGTGAATTCTGGGGGCCAGAGAACGGTACACTAAGAGAATTACTACGGCAGGCAGAATTCTGAGATGGCCCCAAGATTGTGGGCCCTGGAGTACACATACCTCTGCCCTTACCAACCCAGGTACTGCGGTAAGGGGCTTTTGAAGATGTAATTAAAGACTCACATCAGCTGACCTTATGGTAGGGCGAGTATCCAGCGGCCTGACCAAATTCATGGTCATTCAAAGCAGAGTTTCCTCCAGCTGGTGGCAGAGGCAACATTCTCTCAACTGCTCGCAGTCCTGGGCAAAGGCCCTCGGGCGTCCCCAGCCAGTGGGTCCCAGGTGAAAGCTGCAGTTTGGCCCAAATGTGGATTTCAGGCTCCGAGGCCCCGAGCAGAGGTGTCGGCCGCAGCCGGCTGGACTCCTGACCCGTGGAGCTGTGACTAGTAAGTGGGTGTCCTTTCAAGCCACCAAGTCAGTGTCAATTCGTTATCCAGCAACAGAAAACAAATACGGTAGTTTAGAGGCATGGAAGTTACTCGCAGGAGAATGGGCTAGGTTCCCAAACATGTAGAACACAGAGGGGCCACCACCTCTGAAAATATTCTCATTAGGCAGCTATTCTTCCAATTCTACAGATAAGAATCAGGTTAATAAACATGTAGAAGAAGCTGGAGCCCGCAGTACAGATCGGATTGTGCCCCCAGAGATCACATGCTGAAGCCCTAACCCTCGTCTCCAAGTGCAAGGCCTCGGGGAGGGTCAGATTCACGAGGGTGGTTAGAGTCATGACAGGTCAGGGCCCTTACAGGTATACCGGGTGCTGCCCCACTGCCCCACCAGCAAGCACACAGCGTGGGCCCATCCGCCGGCCAGGAACCGAACCCACCAGCACCTTGATCTCGGACCCCAGCCCCCAGGACAGTGAGAAACAAACGCTGGCCCTGTAAACCACCCTGACTGGGGCGTGGTTGAGGCAGCCGGCCTGGGACAGCCCCCCTGGCCTCCTTGCCAGGTGGCCTTCAGTGAAAGGCGGGGAAACCAGTGGGCATCAGCAGCCCCACTCCAGGGCCCGGAAGGCAGTTACTCAGCAAAGGAAATGTTACTGCACAGCAGAAGCCACAGTTCCCTCCACAAGCATGAACCTTCTGTAAAGTCGGCTGAAAGTAGCAAAGCCGACAGAGGGGGCTGACCGTGCACTGGGGGAAATGGTGGGATGGCCCACAGACGGCCTGGCAGATTCACAGAGCAAGTGTGACCCTCTGGGACAGAGGCCCGACCCCTGGGCCTGGTGCTGGGACCCCAGGCCTCTCCAGATAGGCTCGGCCAGCCCACAGGGCCCTGCCTGAGAGCCGGCAAAGAAGGGGGCCAAGCAGCACCAACCACGCCGTCCCACAAACCCAGAGCCCAACCAGCCTCCCTGTTTAGTCTACAGAGTAAACTGGAGACGACAGACTAGGGTGGGCGACGCACAGGTGAAGAGTCGGAAAATCCAGATGTGATAGGTGGCCTGAAAAGTCAATGCTGAGGCGGGGAAGGCGGGGCGAGATGCCACCAGCGCCACACGGGGAGCCGTCTGCACCAGGCTCAGGGAAGTGCCTGGGAGACGCTCTGGAGACAACGACGGGGGGGGGGGGGGGGGGGGAATGCACCAGAAATCAGCCAGCATGTGGCCGGAGGGCCCTTCTCCGGGTGGAGCCTGGAGCCTCCGATGACGGGGCCTGTGGGCTCCGCCTCACTTGGGGAGCACGCCAGGCCGTCTGCAGCTGCTTTCAGGTGAGCCCACAACAAACGGTGCATTTAGAAACAGATAAGCAAGTACGGCAAAACTCAGATGAGGCCTGGGTGGAGGGGGGCCAAGGGTGTTCCCTGCCCAGTCTGTCAGCTTTTCTCCACTGTCCTGCTTTCTCAATGAAAACTGGTAAAAAAGGAACGTGAAATCACTTGAAATGAAAAGAAAGCCCCGTCCCCATTGCCCCTCACTGCCCGGCTGTGCCTGGGCCCTGTGGGGTGATCAGGGTGCAGTCCTGGGGTGACCTAAGAACCAAAGGAGTTAGTACACACACCACCTTCAGATCAGGGCCTCAAAAGGCATCAAGCAAGGTCAGCTTTTAGTTACTCTTTGTCAGGCATCTATTATGGAGCAGGCCCTGCTGAGCCAGGAGATACAGCAGCTGGTGAGACCCCACAAGACCCACAGGGGACCCACAAGTTAGCAGGCTTCTCGGAGGTGGGTGGACAGCTCTCTACAGTTTGCTTATTTCTTGTTAAGCATCTAGCATTTGCTGTTAATGTAGTAAAGTCCAGCAAATATTGATGTATTTGCCAAAAAAAAAAAACCCAGTTAATCTTTACTCTCTAAATTCACCTAAATATTAGACGTTCTCTTCAAAATAAAAATCAACCTACCAATGGTTTTTTTAAGGACCATATTTTCTAGTGAGTTTTAGTCCTTATGGGTGAGGGTTTTTCCTTAACTCAATAGACAATTCTAAAAGTGCACGTGAGCAATGCTCATGCCTTAACCCTCTCTTCAGACGTTAAGGGTTTCATTACTGTCATTCGGGCCCTCACTTAATTCAGTGCTGTAGGGAGAAACAAGCAGATTAGAAAAGAAAGTCTTTTTTTTTTTTTCTTCTTTTTTAATGGAGGTACTGGGAACTGAACCGAAGACTTTCTGCATGCTGAGCATACACTTTACCACTAAGCTATACACACCCGTTAAGTCTTTCTATTTTTAAAGGCCTCAGTTTTTAAAACTCAATAAAAAACTACCAACTTGTAGACCGAAGAACAGTAGTTCCATTTTTGAAGCACAATGAATTGTGCAGCATTTCTGTGATAGAAATAGCAAGTATCAGAAGGGTAATAAGAAACCATCCCAAACCTCAACATTTCAATAATAAAAGAAAATTACATTTTTAACTTCAAAGTCAATTTTATTAACCAAATAAAGCTCCAAGGAAAATAACAAATCCTGCCATTTAATAGATTAAAGAATAATACTATAGACCAAAACAAACCTTATTTTATAATCCAAATCATAGAACCCAAATAAAGAATTCCAATCACTGGCAGAGGGCCCTGCCCTCACACCAGCAGGTGGAACCTGGCAGGTCCAGAAACCAGAGTGGCAGCAGGGGACACCTCCCCCAGCGTGGGGACGGGTCCTTGAGGGAGGCCTCCCATGTGGCCCCCTGCATCCCAGCCCAAGTGCACACAGTGCAATCAGGCACACAGAGAGCTGCGGGCTGAGCACTGAGGCCCTTGCACACAGCTTCCTGGAGTCACAGTCCCTACAAGAGTCAAATATCCCAAACGTATCAGGTTCTCACATCTAAAAAATGTCTTACAAAAGTCAGTTAATAATTTCTGGAGCAAAATAACTGACAGAAATAAAATGATGCTCCAGAAACAACTAAAATCGCTGCCCTTGAAGCTATCAAAGAATTCCACATCCCTGACACACACACCTACGATTTAATTTGTGGTTTGCTACAGGTGTTCTGAATTATAAGTTAATTCCTAAAAATCTTTCCTACGTGTAATTTACCTTCCATTACGTGTAGGCCCCAGTATCACAACAGTTTCAGTCACGATGGCGACATCAGAGAAGCCTCCTAACTAAAGAGGCAGCTGACCTGCTGCAACCGAGGCCTGAACACACTACTCTGTATACAGCTGTTAATTCGCCTGCAGGCACTACTCGGTCAGGCCCTTCTGATGGCCCAGCAGCCCCCGCCCCTCCCTGTACACTCACCCACGTGGAGGCCCTCCTCTCCGCGTGGGCCGGGCCTGGTGACTAGGTTCTAACAAACAGAATCCGGTAGGGTGGGATGTCACTGCCAAGATCAGGTCATGAGGCCTGTGGCCTCCTTGCTTGCTCTCCTGTTCTGAGCTGCCCCATGGACATCCTAGTCAGCAGCTGCATTAATGAGCCTGGGAGCAGATCCCCCCACATGTGAGCCTACAAACACGACCATAGCCCCCACTGGTCCCTTGACTGCAGCCTGATGAGACCCTGAAGCAGAGGTTCCAGCCAAGCTGTGCCCAGATTCCCAACCCACAGACACCATTAGATAATAACTGAAGTTGTTTTAAGGCACTAAGTTTTGGGGTAATTTGCTGGGCAGCAATACACAAATAACACAAGCTTCAAAACCCTTCAAAAATCCAAAAACAGGAAAATAAAGAATCTAACCAAATCTGAATGCCCAATTTTGCAGATCTTTTCCAAAACTTCACAAGGCAAATTAAGTCTTTTTTTTTTAAAAAAAGTAAAGTGCAATGTTAAAAAAAAAAAATAGAAGAAGTAAGCATTGAGTAAGAAGGGCCTGATTATGGTTACATTTGGCAAATAAAAGTTTCTATGCTGGACTATTTGGGGACTCCGTCCGGTTAAGATTAAGTCCTGTGAAATGTTACACTGAAAATTCAAAGCGGTTTTCTCCTAAGTAACCAAGAGTGAAGTCATGGCGCAAAATGAAACACTGAACTGACCAGTTCTAGCATCTCCCTTGGAGGTTTTAGATTTATGCCTCATCCCACTGCTCAACCTCTGGGTCAGTCTGCAAGCGAACGCAAGTCCACCTTTCCAAAAGCGCTCCTGCCTTTCTCTGGCTCGCTGGATGAGGGCGCGCTGACCCCAGGCCAGGCGGCCCGTGCCCTGGGTTTCCCACCCTCTCACACTCTCCGACACTGTCTTACTGGGCACATGCCGGAGCCCCTGCCCAGCCCAAGAGCAGCACTACTCCGTCCCCACTTCCAACTTAAAGGCAACATGAGCAAGTTCTAGGTGAGTCTGATTCAGAAGTTTCAGAGAAGCAAAGCCCCCACCCCAAGTCCTCTAACACTTTCCTTTCCTGGAGGAGAGAAGGGGCCTGATCCACTCCCCTGACACGCGTTGGGCCGACTGGCCCCAAAACACTTCCCACGGCCCACACTCCCAGCTCAGACCCCACCCCCTCCTGGGAATTCCTGGACACTGAAAACACCTCCAGACCTTGAGAACAGGGCTCGTTTGGTGACACCACCGGAGGGAGAGGAGGGAGGAGTGGCTGAAGGTGCCTGACACTGACCACAGGGCCAAGGGAGGGAAAGGACAGCAGCCCTGGAGCAGGGGCTGGAAGAATGGGGAAGGGGGCACAGGGCTGGACTGAGGCATGGAGCCAGTGTGGACCAGGAGCCCCCTCAAGTCCCCAGAGCTGGGAGGATAGGCCCCAACCCTGCCTCACGTCTACCTCACCTGCTGAAGGTCAGAGGTTTGCGGGGCTGGCCCAGGTGCTCAGGGGCCTCACAGAGAGGGCTGGTTAGCACCTGTGGGGCTCAGGTAATCGGAATCCCTGATGCTCCAGAGCCTTTATAGCAGACAGATCCAGCTGAGTGGGATGGGCAGATTCTGGGAACCTCGGGATCCTGCCCCAGGGGCCCAAACCCTGGGGCCTAGCTTGGGTCCCAGAACTCCTTACAGTCTGCCCTGAGGTCTGGGTGCTTCTCAGAGACTCATTCAAGAGTCCTGGCCTCGCTGCGGACCTGTCTCCAAGTTCTGGCTCTCATCACTGTCCTGACCCTCCCTGAGAGCCAGCCTTCTTCAGGGTCCTGCCCCAGCTCCTAGGTGACCCACTAGGAGCATGTCATACGGCGAGAGCCTTCCACATGTCACAGTCCCAGGGTCCCAGCCTCTTGGAGGGGTTGTCCTGGGGTCCCAGAGGTACTCACAGGAATGTTCCAGGACCGTGGCCCTAATGGGGGTCAGCCCTGGGGTCCCAGTACTCTCCAGTGGGTTTATCCTGATCTCTCGATGGGCTGGTCCCAGGGTCTGGACATCCCCAGTGATCCATCCCAAGCTCCTGGCCCTTCTCAGCAACTCACCCCAGTGTGCCAGCTGTTCCGGGGTCCTGCCTGGTCCTGCAGTCTGACCCTCCTCCAGGACCTGTCTCAGGGTCCAGCCCTCTCTGATTCCTGCTGGTCCTTAGGGTTCCAGCCCTCCTTCGTGACCCACAGTGAGGTTGGACTCTACTCCATGACCCATTTCAGGGTTGGACTCTCCTAGGTGAGCTGCCTCAGGGACCGCAGTGCTTCCTGGTCCTTTTCTGGTGGGTCCCAAGATCCAGCCCTCCCCAGAAGCCCGACCAGGGGTCTGGTCCTCCCTGGTCCCTCCACGGTGAGGGTCTGGGGTCCGGTCCACCCTGGTGGCCCATCTAGGGGTTCGGTCCTTCCTGGTCCCTCCCCGGTGACCCGTCCAGGGGTCTGGTCCTCCTCGATAGCCAATTCTGGGGTCCTGTAGCTCCTAGTCCCTCCCGAAGCCCGTCCCGGGGTCGGGCCCACCCCGGGGTCCCGGCCCCTCGAGGGTCCAGCCCTGGCCTGGGCCTGCCGAGAGGAGCTGGGGCTCCGCAGGGAGGGCTGACGAGGACGCAGGGGCGCGGGCGGGGGTTCGGAGCCTTTCGGGCCCGGACACGGGCCGAGGCCGCGGCCTGTGGAGCGGGCGCCGCGGGCCAGCCCGGGCGGGGCGCGGACTCACTGACCTGCCGTCTCCGCTGCGGGCGAGCGGGGCGCACGCGGGGGCCGCGCCGGGAGGGGGAGGGGGCGCCGCTCCCTCCTGGTCCCCCCCAAGAGCAGGAGAAAAAAACCAGTCCGGAGTTTAAAACAAAGAGGCGGAAATGCCCGAGTGGAGCCGAGCGCAGAGTCGGGGGCGCCGCGCTTGGAGCATGCGCGTTGAGCGGCCCGGCTCCCACCCAGCAGCCGGGGCGGGGGCGGAGCCTAGAGGGGGCGGGGCAGAGTGGGAGGGGGAACAGGGCGTGGTCAGAGGTCGCAGGTGCGTCGGGGCTGGGCTCAGCCCCGGGACCTGGAGAGACGAGGGTCCTGGGGGCGGGACCTGGGGGGGGCGGTGTCAGAGAGTGTGAGTGAGGACAGGAGGGGCGTGGCCAGAGGGAGCCTCTGGGCCGGGCTCAGCAGAGAGACCCGCGAGGGGGCGGGGCCTGTCGGGGGCGGGGCGCTGTCGGCCAGGCCTGGGGGCGGGGCCGGGGCGGGGCTGGCGGACGCTGCGCCGGGCGGGGGCGCAGCTCACTTGCAGAACCTGGTACCCTGCTGGCTGCTGGGCGTAGAGCCCGGCTCGCGGGCCAGCGGTTTCCTTCGAGGGAGGAGGTTTCCTTCTTGCATTTCTGTCCTTCCTGAGAACTAGTACCGAGCGCCCTCAGTGCCCCAGGCGGGAGCGGGGACGCCGCGGACAGACAGGGGCCCTGCATCCCGGGCTTCCGGACATAAGGCAGCAAGGCTGACCCCAAAACTCGTTTCTGCAGGCCCCGCCCTGGAGCTGCAAGTAGTGACCGTGACGTCCACGCCTTCGTGGGGTCCTCACTTCAGGGGGTAGGGGGTGGAAATAGAGGAAGACGTAAATGTGGTGTCATGGGGGAAACAAGCCGGATAGGGGAGGCAGTGGGTGTTCGGAGATGGTTACAATAGAGTGAATGGGCACGGAAGGGACGCAGGAGCGAGCCCTGCAGATACCAGGGATTGGGGACAGTTCATAGGCAGGGAGTCCACCTAGCCCCTGGCCCCAAAGTGGTGGGGCGGGGCGTGAAGGATGCTTTCTAGAGATCAGCCTGAAAGCTAGAGGGTAGAAAGAAGCTAGAGATGAGGTCAGATGGTGAGGTCCCTGGGTGGGCTGAGTGAAGGGCTGTGGCCATGGGACTGGCCTCTGGGTGCCCTGTGTCTGTGAGGCGGGACTGGAACAGGAAGCTGTGCACGTGGTGGTGCCATGGAGGGCAGAAATAATGGGATCTGCTGGGGGCGCCGGCATGAAAGCAGGCAGGATGGGGCGGCTGCTGACCATCTGGGGAAGATGATGTCTCTAGAACCCCAGTGGGGCTGCTGTGAGGCTGCGGTGCAGGAGTGCAGTGGGCTTGCAGCATCTGGAGATGGTCAAGTGAGTGAATGAGGAATGGGGGACCAAGCCCCCTGCAGCCCTCCCAGAAGAGAAATTCTGGAGTCCAGGAGCAGCCAGGAAGAAAGATCCAGATGGAGCAGACCGGGGAGAAGGACCCCTAGGGATGAGAGATGTCTAGTCAACTGCTGGAGGGGTGAAGGAAGTGGGGCCCCTCAGGGGCCATGGCAAGTGCAGTGTGGGTGCAGTGTTGGGGTGAAAACGGACTGCTCGAGGGAGGAGGCAAATGCAACTATAGACTGGAAGCCACAAACGGGACTCAGGATGCTGGGAGGAGAAGGCTGTTTTTTGTTTTGGCTGGAGCCCTGGCAGCCTCACTGCTGCTGGCTGGGCACAGGAGGAGATTGACCATGCTGACTGAGCCCAAGTCCCCATCTAGGACTGGGGAGCAGATCCAGGGGATGGCTGGCTGCCCTACACACTGGGGGAGGCCGACCCTGGTGCAGATCTCTCCTAGCTGCTTCTGTTTATGACCCAGATCAGAAGTGGAGGCCCAGGGGACAGCAGGCCAGGAACAGCCCTAGGCCTAGGGAAAAGTGACCCCAGAAGTCATCTGACATGCCTCTGACACCGTGGCCACCTGCCTGCACATGGGGGAGAGCCAGGAGCAAGTGTGTGAGGCCTAGTCACAGCTCCACATTTGTTTCAGGCCCAGGGTCTCTCACCAGGGGTGCAGACCAGACATCTGGGCCGGTGACAACACCCCATACCTTGACCTTGAAGCCTGGGCTCCAGCTGTGTCCAGATGCCCAGCCACATCTCTGCTGGGGTTATCTCTAGGGAGCTCAGGCTCTGATGTCAGAATGTCAACTTGTGACCTACCCCCAGCCTCATTGCAGAGATGCTGGACTCCATCCTGCCTGCCGAACAGAAGCACGGGGGTCCTTCCTCCCATGCCCAGGCCCACTGTCAGCAGATGCCTCAGAGTCTGCCACAGGTCCCCCACCCACCCCCACCCTGGGCCATCGACTCCCCACTTGGCGCACAGGCCGCAGACTGGTCTCCTGCTTCGTTCCTGGGGCCCTTGAATTTATTCTCAACATGTAATAGTGACTCTCATAACACATCAACCAGAGAATGTTCGTCCTCTGCCCCAAATCCTCCAGGGGCCTCACTCAGGGCAAAAGCACAAGAAGTGGGCACCGGGGCCCGAGGAAACCTGGGGTGATGGAAATGTGTGTTGTATTGTTGGTGGTGATAAGCTCCTGGGTGTAGAAATGGGTCAGAACTCACTGAAGGGCACAGGTTACATTTGTGTGGTTATACCTCAATAGGAAAGGCCAGAAAGAAGGGACCAGAACCAGGACACAAGTAGTGAGAGGAGACTCCCACCCCACCGTGTCCATGCCGCCTCCTTCCCGGGAGCCAGTTGTCCTCACACCTCTGCCACCCAGCCATGCCCCAGGGGTGACATCCTCCACACCCAGCTGACCCCCTTCCCTGCCCTCAAGGGCCATCCTATCTGACTGAGGTTTCAGTGAGGCTGTCCTTCCTACCAACAGGACAGGACAAAACAGGCCCTCTCTCGACCATGCACCTCACTTCTCTACTCGTCTGCAACACGACTCCTCAGAAGAGCTGTCCACACTTGCCCTCTCCAGTTTCCCTCCCCGTGTCATCCCATCCCCCGGGGCTTCTGCCCTCCCCAAGTAAAGCACTCTGGTCCAGGTCTGTGTCATCTCTGCAACCCCCGTGCTGCTCTCTCCTCCCAGAAATGCTCCCTCTGCCCATCCCTCTGATTAACACCTTCTCAGCCCCCCAGCCATCCTCCCCTCCTCTCCTCGAGGTCTCTCCTGGCCAGCGACCTCACAATGCCGCATGGTTTTGAGCTCTGTCCTGATGCTGGTGACCCTCCAGTGTGTGTGCAGCGATGTGCCCCTCGCTGAACAGCAGACATAATTCCTGTCAGGTTCAGGACATGACCCCTCTCCTGTCTCCACATCTCAGCCAGTGGCAGCCCCATCTTTTCTGTTCCTGGAGCACAAACACTTGGACTCATTCCTGACTCCTCTCTTTCTCTGTTATCCCACATCCAGTTCACAGGGAAGTCCTGTTGGCTCTATTGTCAAGCATGCCTTCATCCAGGCGTGGCTCCAAGCCTCCACAGCTGCTGTCCTGGCCTGAGCCCACCTGTCTCATCTGGGCTGGAGCCACAGCCTCCACCCCCGCCCCCATTCTATCCTCAACAGAGCAGCCAATGAGCTGACACCTTAACACCTCAGTCAGAGTGCACCAGGCCTCTGCTTAGGGGCCCAGGGGCTGCTCCAAGTCCCTGAGGTCCTGTGCTGGGCCTGGGCCCTGCCTCAACTCTGGCTTGGCCTCCGCTCCCCTTCCTGCTCACTTTTTCCGGCTGTGCGGCCCTCCTCATGCTGAGCCCTCGCACCTGAAGGCCGAGGCCGAGCTGCTCCCAGCCTGGGTGGCTCGTCCCTGCCACCCACACTCCTCCCACCCTCAGTCTCTGCTCACATATCTTCTGAGGCCTCTCCTGACCAATCTGGCAACAAAGCCTCGGCACTGGACAACTTACCTCGTTGGCAAGGCTCTCATCTCCTGTGTCACTGGTGGGATCGGAGGGGAGCTTGACAGCATCCAGCAAAGTATGTGGGTATTTACCCTTTGGCCCAGCAATCCCCACAGAGGAGTTTATCCCAAAGACACACTGGCATAAATGCATCTTTGCAACAAATTATAACAGAAAAAACTGGAACAGTCCACATGCCAGCAAGTGCGGGTAATTCATAAGCTGTTGAACCTCTACACAGGGTCCTTGCAGCTGTAAAAGAGGGCCGGGACCTGGGCAGGCTGTCACCGGGCCTCCTCTAGCACCATGTCCGGGGCATATCGTTAAGACAGGCAAGAAGGATGAAGGGAGTTCAGCCTGCAACCGCTACCCAGTACGTGGAGGTCACTGTGTGCGCCACACAGTTGCCTGTGTCAGAAATCCGTGTGGATCCTGGGAAGTTGTGGCAGCAGCGGGGCTTACCTCTCCCTGAACCCCTCGTAGGACACAGAGAGGGGCAAGCGGCACAGAAGCAGTCAGCGGCCAGCACCAACTCCAGAGCCCTGGGATGAGCAGGAGGACACAGCCCCCCGTGCCTGCTGCCTGACGCCGGCATGTGTGTGGAGGCGCTGAGTTCGCCCTCCCACGGGAAGCACCTAAAACACTGGCCAGCGCTGGCAGCGCGGGCCGTGACTCCCAAGAGGAGAACAAGACAGCGTGTGCCCTACAGTGAGACTCCGGTGCAACGTGAGGAGGGAGAAGCTAGGGGCTGGGAGGCCGAGGCGCTGGAGCCAGCAGGGCCGGGGCGGGAGAGGAGGGCTGACCGCTGGGCAGAGGGTCTGAGTCCTGGCCGTGGCCTGCAGGGGGGTGTGCAGGGAGGGAGAGGCCCAGGGCTGGGACGAGCCCCCGGGAGGCCAAGGAGACACTCAGGAGACCACACGGGCAGGGCACCGGGCCTCAGCAGTGAGAGGATGGGAAGAACAGGCCCCGACCAGGCGGGGACAAAGCCCAGGGACTGGACAGGAGCGCCCTTGGCGAGGACACGGCACCACGCCTGGTCCAGCTGCACGTAGCGGGCGTGCAGAGGGGGACCTGCGACCCACGATGACAGAGGGGGTCAGTTACCGAGGCAGGCTCACCCCAACACGACGACGTTAAAATGGTTCAGGTAAGTGTTTCCCACATGTTCAAAGGGCCGGGAAGGTGACGGGCCCACCTGAACGTGAATCAGGATGTGGGCAAGAGCTCAGAGAGCAAAGGCACTGCTTGGAGCACCGTGGACAGGGGCCCGGCCAGCCCAGGGGGCCTCCATGGGCCTACACCGGCCACTGAGCATCAGAAGAGGGTGAGGGCAGCAGAAGGTTAAAACAAAATGTGACTGCACAGCGTCGCCGAGAGCAAACCAGCGTGGCTGTGCTGTGGAGCTCTGAGGAGCCAACTCGTAGTGTTTAAACCTGGCAAATGATGGAGAAAACCAACCATCTGCCTTCCCATATACACAGACTGCATCTCAGGGTAACCAAAGATGTGGTGAGGGGTCACTTTTCTTTGTGAATATTCCAGCTCATGAATGAAGAAGAAATATAGAATTACAATTCTGCCCTCTCACAGCCCCGATGGAAATGCCCACCCGTGTGCTAACATCACCAAAGGGAGTAGTCAGACATTTTGGGCCTTCTGAGGAAAGGGCAGCATCACCAAGAGGTCCAGCCTGACTCCAAGGGCAGCAGATCCGTATCTACGTGCCCACCTCTGCCTGTCCCAGGCGAGACCCTCTCTGTCCCAGGTCTTCCCCAGCAAGGGGAAGGAGGAGACTTGTGACCCACACACGATGCGAGTGAGACGTGCTGCCTGGGTCAGCCCTGCCCCGTGGTGGGGAGGCAGCGGGTGCTGCTCCAGCCCCATTCCTGTGGGAGGTGCCCTTTCGTGTGCTTCTGTGTCTGGCATTTCCTCCTGCCTGTCTCTCCCTTCTTGCTCTTTCCTGCTTCCTAAGAGCGTCTCCCCAGTGCGGTGGCACTTCGTCCTTATCTCAGGCTCTGCCTCCCAGGAGACCCAGACGGAGGCTCCTGTCTCCGCTGCCTACAGGGCACACAGGTGTGGCGTGAGACCACTCTGGCTGTATCAGGAGCTGTGGCGTGAGAAACTGCTCCTTCCAGAAACAACTTGCAAGGGATTGAAGAGATACAGCAAGGGAAGCTACAGATGGAAAGGGAAGTGAGTGTTGACCAACGGCTTATTTGGGTCCTGATCAAACAAACTCAAACAAACTAAACTAGACACGCAGGCATCAGTTGGAGCGACTGGACGCTGTTGCAATATTTGATGTCAGCATGGTATCATGGTGTGTCTTTTTGAGTCCTTATCTTTCAGAGAGAGAGAGTGAAATATCTATGGATGGAAATGATACAGTGTCTGAGATTTTGTCAGGATACCTTGGGGGAGTAGGGTCAGGGAGGGGCCCAGAGAAAACAAGATTGGCCGTAGTCAATCCTTGCTGGAGTCGAGCGATGTGTCTGTGTGTATTTATTATGCAATTCTTGCTCCCTCTGTGTTTGTTTCAAATTTTCCATAATAAAAACTTTAAGAATTGCAAGCAAATGGGCTGCTGCCCGCTCTGTGCGTTTCCCACTTTTCCCGGGGCTCACCATCTTCAGGAGCGGACAGACCGTCTTCTTTCCTCTCTGTTGTCCGCATCTCCCCTCTGGAAACCAGGCTCCCTGGAAGGCAGGGGTGTGTTTTGTCCCTTCTCTTCAGAGCTGTACTCCCTGCCCCTGGAGCGGTGCCTGGCCTGGAGGAGTGGGTGCATCAGCCAAGGGGCATCTGTGTGCAGCAGGAAGGCAGGTCAACGGGCAGCTGTGGCCCGGGGCTGGCCTGGCCCGTGGGTGTGGCAGAAGAGGTGGGGGACACAGAGGCAACACTTGATGAGAGAGAAGCCGAGGTTGCAGATCTGAGGGCTAACCTGACCTGGCAGATCCAGACACTAACGCGAAGAGAATGCTGAGACCCCTGACCCAGGAAAGACAGGGAAGCCAGCCACCCTCTGGCTCCTGGCCTGCTGGGGAACGGCACTCAGACCAGCAGAAGATGCCACGTCAGCAATGGCTGAAGCCGGATCCTAATTTAACCATCACCAGTGAAATAATACTCATCCCTAACTTGTGCGGTTTTTCCAACTCAAGTCTAAAACTCTCAAGAATGTCCACAAGAAGGTTGTGTGTGTGTTGAGGTGACACATTCTAAGACCCCTGACCTACTCAGGGAGAGCCTAAAAATACCACGTAACTTTGGAAAAGGACATTCAAAAAAGATGTGCCTATCTCATACCATATACAAAATACTAGGTTTTCAACTTTCAGCATATGCACACGAACAGATACTCGTTTCCAGGGTACATCAGAAAACTTGGTAACTACTTTTTCTTATAGATACACAAAATATGCCACACAATAGCCATAAAAATGAGATACTAATTTCAGCCACATAGAGGAAAAAGACACTCACTTCACACTTTAAACAAATAAGTTGGACACTCACGTCTCTCACACACCCTTCATTCACTGTACATCAAAGAATTAGATGCCCACAGACAGAAAAGTTAGGTAACCATTTCACCCCATATATACGCAGAAGGCAAAACTCTCTTACACCACACAGCCTTACATAACATGCTGCGAACACACACTAGAGGCCCACCTCCCACCAGACACAGATACAAAATAGATGAATGTCAGCCATGAGCCATGCACCACGTTACACCCACCTCTCTCTCTCTCTCTCTCTCACACACACACACACACACACACACACAGTTGCCTGACTCATACGCACAGACACACACAGCAGTGAGAAGACCAGCTTCCACTCCAACAGGCTGAGGAGTTCTGAGACATGTGGATGGGACCAGAGTCCTCAGTGGGAAGGGGCTAGCAAGCCGGGACACAGATACATGTTTCCATGATTTAGGGTGTACGTGACCCCCCTTGCTGACCTGCCTGGGACGCGGCTGGAAAGAGACAGAGGAGCTGATGGGGTGCAGCCCTGGTGTGGACACAGGCCGCAGCAACCAGAGCTTTCCCTCGTTTAAGCAAACAGTCTTACGTCCAGTGCAGATTTGTCAAGTGTTTTCAATGGACCGAGTCCCTGACTGGCCTCCCATGTGGGTAAGGACGAAGTCCCACTGTCCTCTCGGAGGTAGCCTGAGAGTCCAGATCCTGATCTGCTTGCTCAGTTCCTGGCCGCGGGTGGTGCGGGCGAGCGTGGGCTTCCGGCAGTGGGGACATGAGTGTGATGAGCACAGGCCCAGACGCTGGGAGGGAAGGGTGTGCTTCCACATCAGACAGGTCCGGACGGCTCCCGCCCCGGATGTGCGCTTTGGGGTAGCGGGCCACCCCTAGGAGAACCTGCCAGGCAGGCCGTGGGCCCTGGAGACGTGGGGCTGCCCTGAAGGTCACCCACCCCACACACTGCCATTCTCAGCCACTGCCATGGGCCAGTCCCATCCTGCTCCAGGGATTCAGGTGTGAACAGACGGGTTCCTGCCCTCACATAGCTGACATTCTCCTGAGAGGAGAAGATAAAAACCAAGTCAAACCAAACAAACAGGACGGGGCACCTCCTTCAATAAGGTTAGCTTTCTCCCTCGATGTTATCCTCAGCAAAGAGGAGCTGCCTTTGCTTCAGTCTTGGCAAAGAGACCCCTCCCAGTTGCTTGGTTCCAAGCAGGCCACTGTTTAAGGAAGACACGTTCACCTGCATAAGCCTGTTAATGGTAGTTTGAGACGCTGAGAGGAGCCTACATTTCTTTAAAAGAAAAGGAGAAAAAGACATCGAAACACAGGTTTAGGCATAATTATGTGTGTTGAATATTATTGTAAACAAGCCTTACAGATAATTTTCAAAAGCAAGACACAAGGTGGTTTTTGTGTGGTGATCACTACAGGATGTACGTCTTCAAGACGCGACGTCCCGAGGCGTGCAGATGGATCCTCAGGGCCTGCGGGCGCTCTTACGCTGTTAGATGCAAACCTGAACAGTGTGGATGCTTCTGTGGAAGGTGCTCGTCCACAATTTAAACAAAACCTTTTCATTAAATGTGAGAGTAGAAAAAGTCATTATTTCCAAATAGTGTGTAAGTTTTATTTGTTTTTTTAGTGTGTAAGTTTTAAAAATTAAACTTCTTATTTTGAAAGTATTAGAGGTGCAAACACAGTTGTAAGAAGTAACAGCACGATTTCTTGTACATTTTTCCCATTTTCCCCTAAAATAACATCTTGCAAAACACAGATGTGGACGCAATCCGGGATCCATGCAGATTCCCCAGTTTCCCTGTCACTCACGTGTGTGTGTACGTGACACGAGTGTATCGAACGTCTAGGTGGTGTATCCTTGAGTGTATACACACTCAAGATGCAGAGCACGTCCATCACTGGGGTCCCTCCTGTTCCCCAGTCCCCAAAACTGCTCATTTGTTCCCCACTTCTAAAATTTTATCTTTTCAAAAATGTTGTACAATGGAATCATACTGTAGCTAAACTTTGCAGTGCGGCTTTCCCTGGCGGGGCGTAACTACCCTGAGATTCACCTGGCTGCTGCGCGTTTGAACCGTCTGCTTTGCTCCATGGCGGATGCCCCCCACTCCGCTAGCTTCACCACTCACCCCTGGAAAGACATCTGAGTTCTTCCCAGTTTTGGGGCTGTCCCACATAAGGCTGTTACGAACATTTGGGTACAGTTTTTGTGTGAACACATATTTTTGTTTCTCTGGGGTAAACGCCAAAGAAGGCGACTGCTTGGTCCTAGGATAATGGCATGCAAGTCTGATAAGAAAATGCCAATCTGTTTCCCATAGTGGCTGTAACGTTTCTCAACTTTACAGCAGTGCGTGAGCGACCCAGCAAATGCCAGCCAGCACTCGATGTCACTGAGTTTCACTTCAGCCAGTCTGAAAGGTGTGCAGGCATACTCACTGTGGTTTAATTTGCATTTTCCCAATGGCTGATGATGTAACCTGCCATTCGTATATTCTCTTCATTGAAATATTCCTTGGTGTCCTTTGGCCATTCTGTAACTGAACTTTTTTTTTTTTGAGTTGAGTTTTGGGGGTTCTTTATCTGTTCTAGATGTCGGGTCTTTGTGGGCTGTGTGGTTCGCAGACACTTTCTCCCAGTCCACGTCTACAGAAGCCCACCGATGGCATTGTGTGAAACCTGTAGCTCGACCTGGAAGACCTGACGTCTTTACTATGCTGAGCCTTCTGTTCCAAGAACGTGGTCTACCTCTTAGGTCTTTGTTGATTTCTTCCATTAGTGTTGCATCATTTTTAGCATCCAAGTCCTGTGGACATTTTGCACGGTTTACACCCGAGTATTTAATTTTCTTTGAAGTAACTGTAAATTGTATATGTCTTTAATTTTGGTTTCCACATGCTCAAGGCTGGTGAGTAGAAATGTAATCAGCTGCTGATCTCACATCCAGCAGCCTTGCTGAGCTGCCTACTCCACAGACGAGCCCTCTGGATGTCGCGTGGGGGTGGGGGAGCCCCAAGTAGAGCAGGAGGGCTGGAGAAGGGGAGGAGCACTAGTGCAAGGCCAGCGTTGTGTCCATTTATGTCAGCCCCACGTTAGTGACCTCAGGAGGAGAAGTACTGGGGAGGAGTGGAGAGATGTCCGAGGAGGACCTCTGGGTGGGGAGGAATGCACAGGAGACTGCCTGCCCACAGGGGAGCTCTTGTGGAAGAGAAACAGGTTGATACCTCCACCCTCCCTGCCTTCCAGCCCACAGGTCTCTCCATCTGAAACAAACAGAAACCGAGCTGTTTTCTCATCTGTGAACTGCAGATAATAACCAAAATGGGGAGGCCGCCTGCCCCTCCCTGGCCCAAGGACCAGGGCTCCGGAACAGCCCTTTCCCTGGGTAAGAGGATAGGCTGGCCTCCCCCTTCTTCCTCTGCCTGCCCACCACCCCCAACCCCCATCTGTCCTGCTTCTCCACAGGGCTGAGTCTGATGACTAGCATGGATTCGAGGCTCTGCAGCCTGACCCCAGCCCCCTGTTCCAGGCTGGCCTCCTGCTGCTCCTGCAGGAATTGGGGTGGGGATGGCAGAGGGAACCTTTCCCCCACCCCCTTCAGGAAAGGCCTTCTGCTAGACAGTGACTTCAGGGCGTCCTCTCCTGCAACCACCCGGTGGGCAGCAGGGGCCACCACCCGGCTTGGCCCCTGAGAGGGGACTTTGTCCCAGCTTCTGCGGCAGACTTCCGTCCTGGCCGACGGGGAGGATCCAACTTCTTAATTTGTCCCTTTTCCGCCTGGCGGGTTGGTGATCCCTGACCCCGGGGCGGAGACTGACTGGACCCCACCTCCGAGGCGGCCTGGGCCCCACCTCGGAGGGCCGTCCGGGCTCACATGCCTTTCCAAAAGCTGGCGGCCGGGGGGCACCGCAGCGATGGCGGGACAGGTGGGGAATGGGCCTGGGGCCGCCACGGCCCCCACCCTGGATACGCTGCGAGGCTACCGCGCCTATGCACGTCGCTGGGTCTTCCTACTCGTCATCAGCCTACTCAGCTACTCCAACGCCATGGTACGGGGTGTCAGGGCCCAGGCGCCGGGGCTGGGGGCTTGGGGACAGGAGCAGGGGTACAGGCCTAGACCAGGACTCCAGTGAGCCCCAACCACCGGCATTTGATTCGGCCCGCTCCTCCCACCCGCCAGTGTCCCGGTGCGCCCAGAGCGCCCGCCTCATCAGAGAACCAGCCAGTGAGAACTGGGCCTGCCAGTTCCGGAAATCCCGCCCCCCCCCCCCCCCCCCGCCGCTTCTTCCCCCAGACTCCGCTCTGAGACCCCATGGCTCTGCCCAGAGCCCAGCCCAACACATACAGTTGGGCTTAGCCCTGAACCTCTCCCTGCCCCTCCAGCCCCGCCCGGTCACCCGCACGTGCCTTGGACAGGCTTCCGCATGCACTTCCTATACCTGACCCTTCAATGGCCACTACTCAGGGGTCAGGCTGCAGCACTGCCCCACTCAGGGCCCTCCTGCCTCACCTCGTTTGTACTGCGGCCTCTGCCTGCCACCCCTCCGCCTCCCGCAGAACCCCAGGGACTGGTTTGATAGCATTTGGCGGCCACTTAATCACAGTGCAAAGCTGAGGTTGGCAACAGGACCCACAGTTCAGAGAGGCTTCGCGCCAAGGCAGTCAGGAAGCACAGATGCGTGAGGGGGTTGGGGCCAGCAGGCGTGGACAGCCCAGGAAGACACCGGCCCAGGGAGGTTCCCAGGCAGCCCCTGCTCTTGGATGGCATTCCAGACTCCTCAGGGCCTTTCTCCTCGTTTCCTTGCTGGACTGGGTGTGGAGGGCCAGCTCTCTGCATGGACCTGGGGTCTGCTATGACCCAGAAAACTCTTTCCTCTTCAGGACTCACCAGGTCCTTGTGTCTAGATGCTGGGAAGCCAGAACTGGATTTGGGTGCGTTGGTCTGAGAATTCACGCAGGGGTCTTTCCCAGACCCCTTGCTGCTCCTGGGAGTCTGAGAGGGGACGGGAAGCACGTGGTCTTGAGAAGATCCTTGGACACCGAGGGTGTCCTGCTGACTTCTCTTATTCACTAGCCATTATGGAGCAAACAAGAGTCACACCAGAGCTGTCGTGACCCCTGCCATGGTCACGGTGGTGCTCCGCCAGGTGTTCCCTGGCCAGGTCCACTTAGCCCCTTGCTGACTCCGCCTGCAGCCACAAGCCAGGGCTCTTGGGTCTGAGAGGGCAGCGTGAGTGCAGGTGGAGCCGTGTCCGGAATGAGGTCCAGGCTCCCAAAGTGGGTCTGGGTGAGGGTCAGCATGTGCAGTGGCTGCCAGCGTTCTCAAGGGGACGTGAGGAGGCACCTGGCAGGGCTGGGAGCAAGTAGGAGGGAATTCTTGTGCAGCGGGGACAAGCTCGACCCCAGGTTGCCTTATGTGTTTTAGACCCATCTCCACCCTGCTGGCCACAAGCTCTGGGCAGGGACGAGGATGGGCGAGCCTGGAGAGGTGGGCTCACTCAGCAGGGCAGGTGTGGAAAACAGACCCCAGGCTTCCTCGCAGATGGATCCGGTGGGCAGAACCAGCTGGGCCTGTGTGGGATCTCTTTCTGAATCTGGGAGATCTGTCCCTGGCTCTGTCCTGAAAAAAGGAAGGAAAGGCAGCTGCTACCCAAGCTCGCTGTCATGTGGGGCTTTGTGGTCACGGCTTTGCTTGGGTCACGAAGCCTGGATCTTGCTGTCTTCACCACGGATGGCCTGGTCTGGGGCGAGCTCCCCCATTCCTGGTGCTTTCAGGGCTGGAGTGATGGTGGACTGTGACTTGTGACACCGTCCTCTTGGGGCCGAGCCTGGCTGCCTCCCCCCGCCCTCCTGCACTAAGCCTTGGTGAGCCCCTCCTCTCCTCTTGGCCCACCCGTCCTTTAGGGACTAGCGGGTGTCTCGCTTCCTCCAGGAAGCCTTCTCTGCTGACCCAGCCACACTCACTGTCTGCTGAAGGCCTGCAGGATTAAGAGTCCCAGCACTTGATAGAACCTGTGGCTGGAAAATATCTCACCTCCCAAACACATGGGTCTCCTGTAGAGAAGGTCAGGCTGGCATATAATTTGGGTGGTTCCCCCACGGGCCCAATCACCACCTTTGCAGACAGGCCAAAGATGTCTTTTGGACCCCCCTCAAGCCCCCTACCCCGTGAAAGCAACCCTTCCACTGTCCCTTCCACTTGGCCCCTCGACAGCTCCAGGCCTCCCACCTCTGGCCCTTGTCCTCCTGGGCGCCCACCACAGGTGCTGAGTGTGTGTCCACAGGCGCTGAGTGGCCCTGGCTGGTCCATGTGACTGGGGTCAGGGCCACTGGCTCCCCTCACCCCTACCCTCTCTTCCAACCTCCCCTTTTCTGTCCAGCACCTGGTCTAGACTCCTTCATGCCCACCCACCACACAGTGCCCCCAACATGGTGGACGCCTCTCTTCTGCTGACAGCCCTTGGGCCTTATCCTTGGAGGGTTAGTCCCAGTGGGGCTCGCTGTCCTGGAGCCTCCAGCCAGGTCGTTGGCCTCTGCCTGTCCCCAGGACCAAGCCTGCCAGGGTGATGCTGGTCCACGGCCTGGGCACAGTCTGAGCCCCACCCGGGGCCTTCTCTTTGGGTGACCAGGTGAAGACCCTGGCCCTTAGGGGGCTGCTGGACCCTTTCCCTCCCTCAGACCAGCCAGCCATGCCTGGGGCGCAGGCAGCTGACGTGTCTGTGGGGTCTGCCCCTGGGCTGGTGCTGGGGCGTCTGCAGGGCCTGTCCCTGGGCTGATGCTGGCATGCGTCCGCAGCTGTGGCTCAGCTTCGCGCCTGTGGCTGACAACATTGCCCGGTACTTCCTCCTGTCCACCGAGCAGATCAACTGGCTCTCACTGGTCTACCTTGTAGTGTCCATCCCAGCCGGCGTGGTGGCCATCTGGGTTCTGGACTCTGTTGGACTTCGCTGGGCGGTGAGTCAGGCCCCACACCAGGGCCTGCTCTGGTGTGGGCTGGGTCCCCACTGTGGGCTCAAGAGTCGTGGCCTCCTCCCTAGACCCAGGTCCCCAAGCGGTGCCACTGGGGTGGGGGGTGGAGGCTGCAGTGCTGGGAGGGGACTCTGGGCTGGGGGGCAGCTCTTCTGATCCTGCCTTTGCAGACCATCCTGTGCGCGTGGCTGAACTTTGCTGGGAGTGTGCTCCGTGCCCTACCCTGCATGGTGCCCAGCGCCCAGGACCCCTTTGTCTTCCTCATGGGCGGCCAGAGCCTCTGTGCCCTGGCCCAGACCCTGGTCGTCTTCTCTCCCGCCAAGCTGGCCGCCTTGTGGTTCCCTGAGCACCAGCGAGCCACAGCCAACATGGTCGGCACCATGTGTAAGTCTCGGGGGTGAGGCCGACCGTCTCCTCTGCTTGTGCCCTCTGCTTCGGCGCAGCACCTGTGCACTCCTGGCTCTCAGAGGGTTGGGGGCTCCGCCTGTGGACGGGGGGCCAAGCCTGCCACGCTGAGCCTAGGTGTGTCCCGCCTGTCCAGCCAACCCCCTGGGTGTCCTGGTGGCCAACCTGCTGTCTCCGGCCCTGGTGAAGAAGGAGGAGGACATCCCCGTGATGGTGAGGGAGCTCACAGGTGCAGGCCTGTGTGTGCACCTGTGTGTGGTGTCTGGTGTGTCATGCGTGTGTGCGTATTTGTGGGATGTGTGTACTAGTGTGTGTGCACATGCGTGCATGCCTGTCTGTGTGTATGCATTCGCCACTTCCTACGGCCGCCCGGAGAGTGCACTCAGTCCACGAGGGATTCCCACCTGTGCAGGTATGGGGCACCTCCTCGGTATCAGGCACAACTCCAGGGACCAGGATGTTGGGTGGTCTTCTTGGTAGGGCCAGGGGCTCCCTGGAGCAGGAGGAGACAGAGCTGGGTGGGTAGCCGAGAGGGAAACAAGGGGCCAGTGGAGAAAGGCCCTGAGGTGGACATGAGGTTGAGGGGTGGGGTCTGCAGCAAGGGGAGGATAGAGGGCAGGGTCAGCCCAGGTGGCAGGCAGTTGATGTTGGTGTGATGGATACCCTGAGTGGGGGGTCTGAGGGGGCAGAATGACTTGATCCTGTCCAGAATGACTCAGGGAGAGAGCCAGGGCTTTGATCGGGTAGGGGGAGGGTTTGCAGGTGTGCTGAGGAGAGAAGGGCTTCCAGCCAAGCAGCTGGGTGAGTGTTGGGGTCACGCACAGAGGTAGGGAAGGCAGTCCAGTTGGCAGTTGGACAGCTGAGTCTGGGGCTCCCAGAGAGGGTCAAGCTAAGCTCAAGCTAATGGAGTTATCCTTGGGTGGTGTCTTGAAAGCTGAGTTCCAAATGAAGCAAAGCAGAGCAGGCCCACCACAAGTTCTGGGTGTCCATCTAGGGATGACAGGTGGAGGCGGCCAGCAAGGGGGTGGTGTGCCTCCAGAGCCCAGAGCAGCGGCGTAAGATGCCCACACATGTGCATACATCTGTGAGGGCTGTGCATGTGCGTGCACACATGTGCACTCATGCGTACACTCTTTGCAGCTGGCCTCCTACATCATGCCTGCTGGCCTGGCCTTCCTGCTGGCCACTGCGTGCCTCTGGGAGAGTGTGCCCCCCACCCCGCCCTCTGCTGGGGCTGCCCGCTCCACCTCAGAGAATTTCCTAGCCGGGCTGAAGCTGGTCAGTGCTGGGTGTCAGGGCTGGGTGGAGGCTGGGGTGGGGCCGGGCAGGGTGGGCTTGTGGGCTGAGAGTCCTCTCCCCTTCAGCTGGTGAGGAACAAGGACTATGTCATCCTGGCCGTGTGCTTTGGTGGCGGCATTGGCATCTTCTCCAGCTTCTCGGCTCTCCTGGAGCAGGTCCTCTGTGTGAACGGCTACTCTAATGTGAGTGGTGGCCCTGCCCTGGGTGCCCCGCGTGAGGATGGAGCTCTGGGAGCCTGTCACCCTGCAGGCTGTCTGCCCCACCACGCCTGTGCCCTCAACCTTCCCAAACGCTGGGTTTCCACACCTGGACGGGGTGACCTCTTGTTCTGCCGTGGGTGGTGTTAAGATGCTCTGTGTGAAAATTTGTCTGCAGCGGGGTGGCGCCTGTGGGGAGGGGTGGCAGCTCTACCCAGGTGCATTTTCCAGGTATTTTGTGTGGCACTTCCCCCCATGCCCTACTTGACCCCAGCCCTGCGGGTCTCCTCTGAGATTTGGAGATGCAGAGGGGAAGGCCTTGCTCTGCTCACAACATTTCCTGCTGTGCCCTCCACGTCTGGCATCGGCCCTGGGTGTGGGGTTCAGGCCCCGCGTGTCCCCAGTTCTCCAGGGGTGACAGGCACTGAGGGGCACCTGCAGAAGCCAGGCCCTTTCTCTCTAGCAGTTGTGGAGTTCCTGGATTAGGGCTGACACAGGGAGGCAGTATCTCTAGCGAGGACACCCGCCGGCCGAAGGTGCGCCAAGCCTTCCCTGCTGTCCTGCCTGGGCCGCGGGCGCAGGGACCTGCCATGGGCACCGTGGTGACGGTGTCCGTCCTAGGGATGAGTGCCTCCTACTGGGCCCTGATGACGGGGTGCCTGCCTCCTCTCCTCCTCCAGGAATTTGCTGGCCTTTGCGGGGCTCTCTTCATTGCATTTGGGATCCTGGGGGCATTGGCTCTCAGCCTCTATGTGGACCGGACCAAACATTTTACTGAAGCCGTCAAGATTGGCCTTTGCCTGACATCTCTGGTCTGTGTGGCCTTTGCCTTGGTGAGAGTCCTCTTGAGCTGAGACCATCATGCAGGGGTGGAAGTGGGGTCCCCTGGGGGGACTCTAGTGGACACCCAGACCCTCCCAGGCCCAGGTGCTGCCCGTTGGGGTGGTCCACAAGTGGGATAGGACCCCTGGCCTCCCTGACCTTGGGCGCTGCCACTCAGCTGAGACAGGGGGCTGGTGCAGGGCCTGGCAGGGCCTGGCTGTCCAGGGCTGTGGCATGTCTGAATGCACCCCATCTGTCTGTGTGGCTCGCTTCCCCCAGGTGTCCCAGCTGCAGGGACAGACCCTTGCGCTGTCCGCCATCTGCTCGTTGCTTGGGCTCTTTGGCTTCTCTGTGGCGCCCGTTGCCATGGAGTTGGCCATCGAGTGCTCCTTCCCTGTGGGCGAGGGTGCGGCCGCTGGTCTGGTCTTCGTGCTGGGGTAAGTGCCCAGCCTCCACTGCTTCCCTCCCCTCGCCCCACTCCAGGCGACACAGCTGGTGACCTGCCTGCTCTGGCAAGAGCCTAAGTCTTCTGAGTGCCTGCTGTGTGCAGGCCTGGGCCGGCCACTGGAGCCCACACTGACCGGAGCGGCGCGTGGCCCTCGGGGTGACCACAGGCACGTGGGCAGCAAGCAGCGCCCTGGGCAGGGCTGAGGCTTTGTGGTTGTGCAGGCAGGCAGAGGGTGTGCTCACCATGGTGCTGCTGACCGCTCTGACTGTGCGCCGCGCGGAGCCGTCCTTCTCCACCTGTCAGGACGGCCAGGACCCACTGGACTGGAAGGGTGCGTCCTGTGGGGGCCCCGAGTGCACAGGCCCAGAGGTCAGCCCCCACCCCTGCCCTGGGTATCTTCCCTCCATGGCCGCTGTCCTTGATGGGTGGGTGCAGGGCACCCACAGGGTGGGGATGGGTCGGATCAGAGGGCAACAGGTGGAACTCTCAGGCTCAGCCTGGTGGGAGCAGCCTGGGGCCCTGATGGGAGCCCAGCCGCTAATCCCCGTGTGAGTGCTTCTGAGATGAGGTCAGGGAGAAAGCTAGAGAGACAGACAGAGAGAGGCAGAGACAGAGAGAGACAGAGACAGAGACAGAGAGAGGCAGAGAGACAGAGAGAGACGGAGACAGAGAGAGACGTAGAGGCAGAGAAACAGTCGGAGAAAGGGCTGCTGTGTGCCACGTCTCCAGACCTGGTGCAGTGACCTTGGAGCTCATGGCTCACGGCCCCTGGGTCCGTGAACCCGCCTTTGGGGCCTGTTGGGGGCCCGGACAGGATCTATTCCCAGTGTCACTCTGTGGTCACGATTAGTGGGGTCCATGGGGCTCTGCCAGCTCTGTGGCCCCCGCACCTGTGTAGGGAGCTCTGGCTGCTGGGTGAGCCTCGGGCAGAGCTGGGCCGTGTCTCCCCAGGGTCCATGCTGCTGATGGCCGGCCTGTGCACTTTCTTCAGCTGCCTCATGGTGCTCTTCTTCCATGCCCCGTACCGGCGCCTGCAGGCCGAGGCTGACGCGAGCCTCTCCATCCAGGACGACACGTGCCCGGCAACCTCGGACCACATACCCCACCCGGCAGCCACCCCTGAGGCTCTGCCTCAGCACCCGCCTAGCCCCCAGCATGAACCCGGTGAGAAGCCTGGGACAGCTCCTTCCTGGAACCTGAGCTCCTGACCCTGCCTCCCTCCGCCTGGGAGCCCTGGGTCCCCCGGGCCCCCCAGGGACATCATGGGGGCCCTGCAGAGGGCTAGAGGCCAAGGGAGCTTAGTGTGTCAAGAAGCAGGCCTGGGGACATGAAGGGGAGGTGGGGAGAGACAGGCTCTGGTCACCCCGGCTGTGCCAGTCATGACTGTGCCTGGGACGGTGTCAGAATCCAGGGGGACTTGGGGGCATTAAACACCCAGGGCCTGGCAAGCTGGCCCAGGGGACACTCGATGGCTGTAGCAGGAGCTGCTGCTCTGTAGACAGGAAGCCACTGACCAGGCTGATGCCCCAGGGGCCAGGCCAGACTCAGGGTATCTGGTGAAGGGACTATGTGTGGGGAGGCTGGGCTGGCCTGGGGGGCATAGGCAGAGGGGAACTGTTGGGTTGGGGACCCTGGGGGCCCCAGCATGGCTGAGCCTGTAATGGACAGGTGTGGGGAAGGCCTCCCTTAAAGGATCTCTCCCAGAGCCACTCTTAGCCTCTGCTGACGACTGAATGACAGACCTCCAGCTGGGTGCCAGCACAGGTGGGGAGAACAGGTGGGGCCAGGCAGGGCTGGAGAGAGGAGCAGAGGGTGGGCCCTGGGCAGACCCTCCCACACCCAGGTGAACAGCTTCTTCCCCCGGCAGAGACACTTGCAGGCAGGTTTGGGTTCACTTTTATTGAGCTGGCCGCACCCGGTGGGGGGGCCCTCACTCCCTCTCCTCCCCATGAGTGAGCACATAGCTCAGTGACTTATAGTCCAGGTTGCCAGCAGTGTCGATGGTTGAGAACTGGAACATCTGGTCTACCTGTGGGTTTGGTGGGGGGCGTCAGGCCCAGGCGGTGGGGGCAGAGTGGAAGGGTCCCCAAGGTCACGACCAAAGGGTAAATTACAGGCACTAAACTCCAGGCTCTGTCTTGTTTCTGCGCTTGCAGGGAAGGGAGGTGGGGGGGAGACCCTGCAAAGCGAGAGGTGTGGCTGAGGCAGGTGTCCCCCTTCCTGGACCCTGGGTGTCCCACCTACCCCAATGCTGCAGTCTCTAGGGGGCTGGGGCACATCCCCCTCCGGACCCCCAAGTCCCCAGGGCCATCCTTGGACTTCACAGAGGGCCATGGGGGAAGCCGGTGGGGTGGGGACCAAAGGCCAAACCTCGTCGGCAGTCATCCTGTCAGCCTGGGACATCAGCAGCCTCCTGATGCTGAGGACAGGGAGGGAGGGGGTGGATTAGGCTGATCTGGAAGAAGGGGTCAACCTGGAAAGGGACGGGTAGCCCCAGGGGAGCCCTGTGAGGGGTCAGTTTACACCTTCGGCTCCTCCGTGGGGGGCAGGGCTCTTTGCTGGTGCCTCGTGGAAGCCTGGCCCTGGGGAGTCCTGCGCACAGGGTGGGAAGAGAGGCACAGGGAGCCCTTCCTGACTCTCAGCCCTGAATATGCCCATTCACGGTTCTTGGCCGAAGGAGCCCCCTAAGAGGCTAAAGGCCCCATGATAGTCCGAGTGGCAGTGACCACTGGCCCCAGGTGGGTAGGACTGGTCCTGCCCTCAGTTATGCTGAGCAACCCAGGATCTGGGCAGGCCAGTCAAAGCCCGGAAGCTGGGGTGGGGGGGTGGGGTAAGCTGGGTGTCCTTCAGACCCGGGAGATGCCCGGCGCCCGTGGCCACACTCCCTCGTCCTTGTTAATGCTGCCTTTGCTGTCGGGGTCCAGCATCTTGAATGCGTTGAGGATGGTCTCATCGGCGCCCATACCTGCGCACAGGAGGCATGAGCCGCGGTTGCCCAGGGCTCCATACCCTCTGCCTGAATGGCCCTCCTGCCCCGAGCACCTGGGAGACTCTCAGCTTCCACCCTGGGGGGCCTATTCTCAGGGTCCCCACCGTCCCACCAGGCCCAGAGCTGGCGGGGGACAGCGCTCAGTGAGGGACAGAGGCTGCCGCCAGCGGGCAGAGGAGAGAGGCTGGCTCACCCGCTGGGGGGCTGACGGTGCCCCACAGGTGCCAAGTCCTGAACCCATGGGGTTTTATGTGAGATGTCAGGATTTCTAAGTAAACGCACACATGGCATCGGCAGACCCACAGGCTGGCCCTGCAGCCGCCGCTCAGCTTCTCTGCAAACATGTTGAGGAACATCGTGGAGCTGATGGGCCCCAAGGCCGCCCTGACCATAGCATCCAGCTCCTCGTCCTTGACGTTGGTTTTGCCTGTGGTGGGTGGAGGGCGGGGATGTCACCGGCCCTGGTCCTAGTGGTGCAGGTGCCCCACAGGGCCGTCCCAGAACAAAACTGGGGACCCCGGGTTGGGGGAGGGAGGGGAGCCCAGGAGTGGTGGGTGTAGGTTCTGCTGGTCAACAGAACCCCAGACCCGAGCCTGGGAGGTGGACTGAGGAGGGGAGAGGAGCTCAGAAGGTCTGTGATCTGCTTCCTGGGCAGAGGAAGGTGGGTCGGAGTGCACCTCCCAAGTAGAAACCAGCCTGCTCTCTGCAGCTCCAAGGGCAGGACCACCCCAGGCGAAGGACAGTGCCCCCAGATGGGGAGTGGAGGGAGGGCACAGGCCTGGCTGTGCTGCCCGGGAAGGGCCAGCCTTGGGCTCTTCAGGGAGCGTAAGTGAGCTTCCCTGCCCTCTCCCAGCTCCATTCCTGGGCCGCCTTACCATGAGTGCCTGGAGGTCTGAGGGCAAGCCCCTCTTCCATGTGGAGGCGCTAGCCCCTCCCAAGAGCCCTGGTCTCAATCTCCTGCTCTGGGACGCCCATGCTTGGACTGGGCCACCCACCCCAAGATGCCCTCTGCCAGCCCTGATCAAACCAGAAGGGAGTTTCTCCCCAGAGAGGCCTGGCCCACCTCCTCACAGTCCCTGGGAGGTCAGATCAGGCTTTAAGGCTCTCTAGGGCTGGAGGACACTCCTGCAGGAGGGTGGACTTTTGCCCCAGGGCATGTACGCAGGGAGGCATAGGTGACCTTTAGGTCCTGGTCAATGAAGCCATCTCGGTTCTGATCCATTAGTATGAATGCCTGAAATGGAGGCCAGGGTCACTCGGCTGTACTGAATGAGGCTCGTACAGGGTCTTGTCACCTGCATTACAACTCCCAGGGGACCCCTCGGGCATGAGCTCCTGGGTGGAGGGGCTCCTGGTACCAGGGCAAAGCCTCACCTCCTTGAACTCCTGGATCTGGGTCTGCTCAAAGTTGGGGAAGATGCTGGATGGGGAAGATGACGCCCTCTGGGCCTGCAGGCCCCCCTCTTCCTTCTTCTTGGTCTTCCTGCTGGCCTGAGATGAGAACACCAAGACTGAGGCTCCCTCAGCTTGCCCGAGGGTCTCCTTGGGCAGCACCCAGGCATTTGGGGGGACCATACAGAGGATGTGTGGATGTGGCACTTGGGGCTCCAGGGTTCCCTGAGCCTGGGTCCTGGGATGGGGCAACTGCAGGTGCTTGGCATGGTCGGAGGGTCCCTGAGGAGGCCAAGGTTCATCCTGAACTGTGCCTGGTTCTGTCTGCAGTCCCGTCAAGGGGAGCAATGACCTGTGCAGGTGGCCAGCAGATGGAAAGGCTTGTTCAGTGGGTCCCACTAGGGTGCAGGCCAGAACACACCATCCTCCAGTCCCAGGCTGTCCCCAGGATTGTCATGGCATACAGATCCCCCACCAGCCCAGCACATGCACACCCTCATGTGCGTACACACACTCACACAGAGCACACTGGCTCATGTGATATGTGCACACACACTCATCCACGCAGTTGCACACGCACGTCATGGACAGACACGCTCACATGTGTGAACGCAGCACTCACCATGCCTGGGTCTGCCTGATGTGATGGTCTGTGCCCTCCCTGCCCAGGTCACCCGTCTTAAGCTCATACCCAGTCTCCCAGGACAGCTCAGACTCTGGCTGCCACTCCCTACAAGGACAGGTTCAGGGTTCCCCGGGGACCAGACAATTGCAGAGTGAGCCTTGGCAGCCAGCGGTCCATCAGATGTCAGTCAGACGCCCTCATCCTGCCCGTCCAACAGGCCCCCAGCCTCCCAGGCACCTCTCCATCTGCCCCTTCAACTCTGGAGCCTTTGTTTTCCTGGATTCTGTGCATATCCAGGGCCACCTGCATGTGGGTGAGGGCTTGGGGGGCTCCAGGAGCAGAGGAAGGAGTGCCTTTCCCAGATTTGCAGAGTTGCTGTGAATAGCCCTGGTGGCCAGTCGTCAAGTGTTCCCCTGAGCAAGTTTTGTGTGCCCTCACCTCCCTGATTTGGTGACAGAGAAGTTCCAGGGCCCCTGACCGCAGCCTTGGGGCCACCCCTCCTGTCCCCACGGCAGGGAGCTCCTTGCCTGGCACACAGTGGGGGATAACATTTTTGAGATGGAGGACAGCCCAAATGGGCGGGACTGGGCCCCGCACTCAGACAGGTCTTCCCGCTACACCAGGGGCCCTTCGGCAATGTCTGGGGAGGGAAACTGGCCCAGGTGTCCGTTGGTGGTGCCAGACATCGGAGGTCCCTGGTTGGGGGAAGTGCAGAGTCAGGGGCTGGGAAGAATGGGGGTCTGCAGGCCTAGCAGGAGGAGGAGGCCTAGGGGAGAGGGAAGTGGGCAGACAGGATTCTGCAGTTTCACACCCGGAGAACAAGTTTTCCTAGCCCCCAGGACAGGTCTGGGTGGGGCTGGGGCATGTCTCTGAGCCACACAGCACCTGCTGAAGCTGAAAAACAGGGGTGCCCTGCTCCTCGGGGGGCACACACCTTTGGTCACATGGCACCCCTTAAGTGCTGCCAACCGAGACCCCAGGGCCAGCTCACCATTCACACATCCAACTGCAGGAACCTAGGGGCTTCCGGGGGGCTCTGCCTAGAGGACCCCAGAAGGCGAATGTGTGACTAACTGGGGAGACCTGGGCCTGGCTGCACAGGGACCCTGCCACTCCCAGCCAGGCAGGGTCTGGGTGTGACACCTGGTCCTACCTTGGCCAGCTACAGGAGTGGGGAGCGCTCCACTGAGAGGGGAAGGCTTGTGGGATCTGTGCTCAGAAGGTCGTGACTTGGGGAAAGCCAGAAGAGGTTAGCGGAGCCACTGGGAGGTTTCCTGGGGCTGGCGTGGGTCTGAGCACAGCATTTAAGACAGCGGTGGAGCCTGGCTCCTGGGAGAATATCAGGATTCAGGGTGGACACCAGCAGGCCGCCCCTGCGTCCCGAGCCAGGTGGGATGCCTCCCCACTAACCCCCTACAGTCCCCAGGAAGGACCCTGGGCCAATTTGGGTCTCCCCCCCATCCCTCACTTCAGGGGTCTTCCCTGGGGGGCTTTGTGTGCATGTGTTCCTGTACCTGTGTGTGTCCTCTGCTGATCGCCACCCCCACAGTGAAGCCACCCCAACTCCAGCCCAACAGACCCTTATTTTTAATGCTGGAGCAGGAGTTGCTGAGAAGTCTGGTTTATTTAAAACTCCAGGGAAGGGAGAACATGTTTGTCCCCTGAGGTCACCTGCCCAGCTGCTCAAGGGCAAGGTCAGGCGGAGGGCGGGTCGCGGGGGTGGTCTCAGCACTGCCTGGTGGCAGTGGAGAAGGTTGACTCTGGGCCTTGTGGTGGTCAGTTACACTTACAGCTTCCTCAGGGAGCAGTGCTGTGGGGGTGGGGGCTAGTGAGGCCCTCCCCTGATCCCAGGCCCACAGAAGCCTCTGGAGGCAGGACCCTCAGAGGGTTCAGATAAGGGCCCAGCTGCCCTATAGGATTGGCCTCACTGTTCCCACTCCCAGCCCAGGATACAGGTGATTTTCTAGTTTCCTTGCTGGGAGGCCCAGAGCCAGGACCCCCCAGTGAGTGGAGAGAGAGCAGGCTCTGCCCAGACCCCTGGAGCCGCCCTTGGAGCCTCCGCTTGGTGCAGATTTACTGAGCACCTGCTACCTATCCTGGAGTTTTCGTCCCTGCATCCTGTTCTCTTTAGAATCACAGGTCCCCTTTAGAAACAGAAGCATGGTCTCCCTCCACAGTGGAGCCCCAGGCCCTGGTTCTCAGGGAGCTTATGCTGGGAGCAGAGCCCGGCCCATGGGGTGGGTGGTCCTCCACCAAACCCCCAAGCCCCGTTGCCATGGGAACCGTGTGTTAGCGCAGCTTGCTCAGCTGGGAGGCTATCTGGCCACCACTGCCCCATCTCTGGGCAGCCCCTCTGTATACAGGGGCTGGCCCAGCTGCTCCTTAACTGGGGCTGACCACAGAGCTGAGGGAGACAGGCGTCTCCTCTGAGGATACAGAGTACCCCACCAGTGAGAATCGTGCCTCCCCAGCAGAGGGCAGCATAAGTGAGAGCCAGGGCCCCTCTGGGGATTCCTGGGTTGAGATGTACCTTTGAGCTTCGGGCTGCACGGTCCTGAGGCCAGGAGTCTGGGAGACCCAGGAAGCAAGCTCTGCTGGAGTGGACTTCCCAGGAGGACCCCAACCCCCTCTGCTGGAGTGGTTCCTGGGGTGAGGAAGCTGTAGCTCTGCTAGGGGGTTGGTATTGGGGCTGCTCAAGTGCGGGAGGCGGCACCCCAGGCAGTATGGCCCCAGGACAGGGCTCTGAGTCCAGAGGGGCCAGCCGCTGCCACCCTCCTCCACTAGGCGAGGGGCCTGGGCAATGGACCTGCCCAGGGGTAGCCGGCCTGACTCAGGTCACACCCTGCATCAGGACGACCCCAGATTCTCTGACCAGAGCCTGGAGTCCCTTCCCGGGCCGTCCTCGGGGCTGACCTGGGGCGGCCTCAGGCATGGACAGGCCTGGGGTGGCTGAGGAACGCGCTGCAGCGTGGGCGGGGCGGGACAGCCCAGGGCGGGAGGATGGGGAGCGCTCTATTTTGTACTTTGTAAGGAGGACTTAATACTTTTCCAATATTTTATACCTATGGTGTCCGGACCTCGATTTTGGGCTCAACCATGCCTGAAAACATCAGGGTCTGCAAGAGTTTTAATCCCCGAGGGTAGGTACCCGCGGCCCCACCCGGAACATTGCGCATGCACAGTCAATCCAGCACGCGCCTGGTGACGTCACTCCTCGAACGGGCGCGCGCGCGCGCGCGCCGTTTCCCCTCGGGGCCACCAGGGGGCGCGCCCCACACACCTGCTCGCTCCCCATAGCGCATGCGCTCGCTAGGGTGCGTGGGTGGTTTTTTTTTTTTTTTTTTTAAGGCGGTGTCCTCCTCGGTCGGGATTGTGCTTCCGGTGCGAAGGTCACGGACAAGATGGTGCCGCCGGTGCAAGTCTCTCCGCTCATCAAGGTGAACTGGTGCTCGGCCGGTGCTCGGCTCCGCGTGGGCCTGCGCGTGTGCAACTCCGCGGAGCGCGGGACTCCCGGCCCAGTCCCCGACCCGGCGGGGCGATCACCCCTCTCACTGCTCCCCGCCGCGACCCAGCGGCTGCGACCCCCTCCCTCCCCCCTCCATCCCCTTCCCAGGCGCCCGGGAGCCCCGCCCCGCGCCCCGACCCCGCGGGCCGAGAAGCCCCCCCGCGGCCGCCGCCTCTGACCGCCCTTTCCCCGCAGCTTGGCCGCTACTCCGCCCTGTTCCTCGGCATGGCCTACGGAGCCAAGCGCTACAGTGAGTGACCCGCGGCGCGCGCACGGGGCTTCTCGAGGCCAGTTTGGACTTCCTGGTGCCCCGAAGTAAACGCGTTCAGGCCGGAGAGGGGGCAGGGTGGGAGGTGTCGGACCCGGAGGCCAAGCGGGCCGACCCTCGAGCGCGGCCACGGCAGGCTCGTAGTCGGGCTCAGGCAGCCGGGACGAGCGCCTTCTGATGCCAGGTACCGTCCAGGGAACTGGAAGCAGTTGATTTTTGTTAAAACTGGTCCTGAGGGTGTGTGGGAGTGCTGCAGTCTGACTCGAGGCAGCTCCTTTCATCACAGAGGGCCGAGAGAGAGAGCAGAACGTCTGGGGTGACCTCGGGGACCCTGTAGCTGCCCTTTGGGTTGGGCTCTCTGTTGGGTGAATGTCGGGCTTTACCTACACGCAGGGAAAGAGTGGAAAGCAGTCGCCTCTGGCGTTCGCAATGCATCTGAAGATAACTTTGCCTGTGGACTAAATTGCTTTTATGCAGCATTTCAGTGAAGAGGTTGATTGAGAGTGCCTCCCCCCCCACTGATTTCCTTAAACAGATTACCTGAAACCTCGGGCAGAAGAGGAGAGGAGGATAGCCGCTGAGGAGAAAAAGAAGCAGGACGAACTGAAGCGGATCGAGAGAGAACTGGCAGAAGGTACTTGTGTTACTCAATTTTTGCCCTCCACCTGGATTTTCAGAAACAGCTGCTGCTCCAGTGAGCCCCACAGTGGAGGGCACTGGCCCAGTGGGTCCTTCTCTGGGGGAAGGGGGAAGCAGTCACGGGTGTTAGGGGGACATGTGATCCTTGCCTTTGCTGAGGGCCTAGCCCCTAGGCCTTGGAGGTTAGCTGTCTGCCACCCTCAGAGGGGCCACAGGACCAGAACGAGGCCCAGCTCTCTGGGTTCAATAGCAGGTTCCAGTCAGAACAGGCAGAGATGGGAAAGACCAGGGTGGGAGTGTAAGCAGAGCACAGCTGGGCTCCACTGAGATTAGATACTGTTTCACGCAGTCCTTTTGGGTTTCCTGAATGTGTGGTGGCATGTGTGTTTTCCTTCTAACCTTTCAGCCCAAGAGGACAGCATATTGAAGTGAGCCTGCATTTCTCTGGAGCAGCGTGGATGAATAAAGCCTTTTGTGCTGTGTAGGTTCTCTGGCTTTCCTTTATTGTCTCCAGTTGATTGGTTTCTGGACCCGAGCTCAGCAGCTGTATGCCCACCTCCTCAGATTATTTAGGGTGTGGATGGGGAGGGAGTTTCAAAGAACTAATCACTGGCCACAGACCCAGGATGCGGTGCATAGACAAGGTGGGAATCACAGAAACACCATCGCTTGCTCTGCGGTGGAGGGGTTGGGGGGTGTGGTGGACAAAGGGCGCAGTTTGTAATGAGACATGGCTAGCCCTGGTGTCCTGGGTGCTGCTTGGTGTTCTCTGCTAACCATGGTAACACTAACCCTGCTCAGACCCTCGGGTGGGCATGGCAGGGTCGGGGGCAGGCTGATGCCCTTATAGTCGGGACCTGGGGCTCCACCCCTCACCTCACACATGCTCCCCTTAGCCCCAGGGAGGGGCTGTGGCCTCCTGAGGACCAGGCTGGGGCGCAGCTAGCTGTTCAGGGGGCTGCAGCCTTTGTGCCTGAGCCGAATGCAGGCCCCACACTAATGGCTGTGCTTCTCCGAGGAGACCTGGGGTGGGCAAGTCCGAAGTCCTGTTCTCAGCTTTGCACTTGGAGCAGATCTGGGCTTAGAGCTCTAATTCATTTGTAAAATGAGGAGAAAATGAGAAGCAGCCAGTGCTTCAAAGCCGTTTTTGTAGAGGTGAAGTTTGAGTGGGGATGGTGCACACCCCAGGGATGTCCTGAGGTTGGTGGGCAGCTGGCACTGGGGTCCCTCTGGGGACCTGGAGGAGCCTCCGGCCCCATACACGACCCCTTGTCACTGAGCCGCTCCTTCTTGTGAGTAGAAGGTTGTGTGGGGCGCCCTCCCTCCCACCTGGCATTCTAGGAAACAGCCTTAACCACACCCAGATTGGCCTTAGGGCACTGGCTCATCCTGCAGCCAAGAGGAGTACCCAGTATCTGGAAACATGCTTTTGAGCTCATTACAACTTAAAAGTTCCTACTTTCTATCAGATTATTAGTACTCATTTCAAGTGTGCGTCGTGCGTTGTGCCGCTTGGGTCTGACTCTGCTTTTCCTAACAGCTCAGCACCATTAGGTCATTGGAGGCACGTGGTTGCTTCCGAGGAGGAAACCTCAGTTGTGCAGGACTTGGGCTGGTCCATCAGTGCGGTTCAGAGCAACTCCACACACAGCGTTCATTACTGATCACTGCTTCTCACAGCCTTGACCTTTCTGGCAGAATTTTACAATTGGTCAGAAACAAATGTCCTGTGCCATGTTAAAAAAGGGCAGCATGCTTTCTCTTTATTTTATTCTAAGTTTCTGTGCATATATTTGTTCTAAACCGGATGGAAGTTGGCATCTGTGTGTCTATCTCTACCCGTATGCACATAAATACATGTGCAGTTGTGAATGTATTCACCCAGTGCTTTTAGACACAGTTCCCAGACCCTGTTCAGAGGTCTCCTGGTGGTATCACTATGCATCCAAAAGATGGATGAGCGTAAGGTGGGCTACACTGTTCAAATCACAGTTGGCTTTAGTTCATAAAAACACAAACCTTAAAAACATTCAAAATAGCCAAAATTGTCTTCAGTCATTTTCTCAGGCTTCCTAGCTGCTTGTACCAGTGGTTAGAGGCAGAACGTCTGTGGGTGTGTGGGCTGAGGGAGCCGTGGGATCCCGCCGACTGGCTCACAGGATGCAGCAGGTGGAAGACTGGGGTGCTGGGCCACCATTGCAGACTTCTGTGCCCGCTGTAAGAGAAGACAAGACTGAGCAAGAACTGCGCACCCCAGCCCAGCTCCCTCCCTCCTGGCCATGTCCTTCAGCAGCCTGGCAGAGGGCAGAGCAGGGCAGAGCAGGGGCTGTAGTCAGCCTAAGCCGATTAGCTCAGCTGTTCTTAGTTCAGCTATCGGTGACACTCCAGCCCTGGCCTCCCACAGCCCTGAAGCCGTCTTGTTTACATTGGTTCCCTCTCCTGCTGGAGATTTCAGGGAGTGCTGGCAAAAGTTCTGGAAACCATGCAGGGTCACAGGTTCTGATGTGGGGGTGCGCTGACTGGTTACAGTGGAGTTGCAGTCCCACAAGGCAGGGTGAGGGTGAACAGTGCTCTGCACACGGGACGGGGAATGGGGTCACGCCTGCTGACTCAGCTTACTTCTTTTCTAGATCTGCTCTTTTGTTTCTGAGGGTGGCATGAGAGTACAGGCAGATTTCTGAGTTACTCAGGAGGGAATTGCTGCTTGGTGATGGAACAAAAGCTGCTAAGAGATCATGATATTTCAGGGCTTTTCTCCCCTTTATAAGGAAGTAACACTCAGTCACTTCCCTTGAGAGTCCTCGGCTAGGAACTGGGTGAGTTCTTTTGGTCTGGCTTGATGGATACACTGAATCAGCAGGGACGGGCCTCCCCACAGTGGCTTCCTGTGCAGTGAGAGACCCCAGTGCGCTAACCACAGGGCTGCCTGAAGCCTGGCTTTTCTCCACATGTAACTGGGTTGTTTAATTCCCTGTCCTCATGCTCTTTAACTTGGGGGATTCACCACATGCCTGCCCCCTGCCAGTCTCAGCCGTGGCAGGTGAGGAGCCCAGACCTTTCTTGGCCGCCGTCCTCTCCTCCTCCTTCTTCTCCAGAGCCTTCACCTTCTCCTCGTACTCATCAGCCAGGGCCTTCCATTCCTTCCTGTTGTTCTGCAGCCGGTCGAACATGGGCAGGATCTCCTCGTGGAAGCGGGAAAACTCCTGGAAAGGGAATTGGGAAGTCTGACCGCACCTCCCAGGGGCTCCTGTGTGGGCTGGGACAGGTGGCTTCCCCACGCCTGTTCCTCCCTGGCGCCATCCTGGCCCTACTGCCCTAGTGAGGGAGGGAGGACCACTGAGCTGTCCTGTTCCCAGCAAAGGCCTGAAAAGGGAGAAAGGCTTGGGGGTTGTGTCCTTGAGGTCAGAACAGGAGCTGCGGGGTGAGGTCCCTCAGAGAGAAAACAACTGTGGAAGGGACGTTGTCAGAGGTGGGCAGCACTGGGAAGACTTGGCAGGCCCTGAGGCTCCTTCACTTGTCTCACGTGCACATCACATGGATCACAGAGTGCATATGATCACACTTGAACACCCATGAGACATGAAGTGTGTGTCACGTGGACACGTGCACACACGAACCATACACAAGCTATGTGGGTGGATGGGGTTGGGCAGTGGGAAGGGAATGCCTGATGGGGCCTCAGCATGAGACCACTTTAGGGACCAGTGTGTACATCCTGGTCCTGCCTTCCTCCCCAGCACTCATAGCCCCTCGGTGGTGTTTCAGTGAAGGGCAGTGTGAGGCCTCAGGAGCTGAGGTGGGGAGTGGGACAGGGCCAGTCAGGAGTGACTTCACTCAGAACCAGACAACTTCCTCCTTGGAGTGTGGGGTCTGCCCTGAGACTGCAGCGAACAGCCGGGGTGGAGCTTGTGATGTGGTGGTAGGTGTCACTCAGGAGGGCTCTGCCCCCTAACTCCCTGGCCAGTCCCTGGAGCTGATGTCACAGCACCTGCTCCAGGTCCTTGGCACATGTCCCACTGTCACTCAGATGTGTCCAGGTGTTTGCTGGGCCTGACACACTAAGCTGGTGACAGTGGACCACCCCCCTCCTCCCAGTGTTTAGACACTGAACAAATGCACCGCAGTGCCCTAAGGTGGGTTCTGGAAAGGAGGTTTTAGGTAAGACCTCAAGGTGAGCAGGACATTCCAGGAGGGAGAAAGCTGGGTGGGAAAGCTCGTGGTGCTTCTGAGGAATTGACAGGGTGAGGTAGAGGGAAGGGGCCCCCTTGGGGGTGACACTGAGGATTTCAGAAGTTAAGTGCAGATGCAAGGAGTATGGGAGCCCCACACCAGCACCCCATCTTTGGCAAACCCAAGCAGCCCAGGACCGCCCTGCTCACCTTGTACACGAACGTGCACACAAAGTCGATGAAGCCGACCTGCAGTTTGGGGAGCTCGGCCGCCTTGTTCCGGTCCATCATAGGCTTGTAGGGGAGCAGGGGCACTGTGAGGCACTGAATGGTGGGTGTGCCCGGCACCTCCCAGAGACCCCCAGACTCAGCCCCACCTGAGCTCGATGAACTTGTCCATGGAGACAGAATGAGCACTGCCTATGGGCCCAGCTTGCTTTAGAAGGGAGAGCCAGGACGCTCCACTCCCCTCCAAGCCAGCGGCCCCTGCTCTGGGGCAGTGTCCTGGGGAGTGCTGGGCTGAAGCCCTGTCAATACCCCCTCCCCTCAACCGTGGAGAGCTCACTTGCCCCTTCCTCTAGCTTCCCCAGCGAGCTATCCATGGTGCTGATCCAAGACCCGGCCCTGACTCCTGAGGGGCGAACCCTAGATGCGCTTGGAGGAGCTGTCCTTAGTGTCCACAGACTCTGGACCCCCATTGGCTGCCTCCTGGCAGTCTTTTCCTCACAGTTGCCCACTGTGCTCAGCGTGCCGCGCGGATCCATGCAGGATCCTAGAGGCCCTGGCCCGGAGGGGACAAACAGGCTGCCTGTCCTTACCCCAAGAGACTTTGCTAGTTTGTTGGGGCACCCTTTCCTGCAGTCTGCACCTGGCCCAGAGCCCTCCCAGCCCCGTGCTCAGACAGCTCTTCAGTGGCTGGAGTTGGCTTGTGAGACAAAACCTCTCTCCATGTCTTCTGCACATTCTTGGGCATTGCTTGTGTCCTTGTTGCCTGGTACCTATGCAGGTACAACTTCAGTCTACCAACGGATTCCTGATCCCACATTGCTGACCTGAAGGCCCTGGCATCATAATGGCGCTGCAGGCAGATGGAACTCCAGGCACACACAGACTGGCCTCCTTCCTTCCCCTCCACCTCTGTGAGGTCCAGTGACCACAAGGGCACAGGTCCAAGCCCCAGTGTCCCTCCAGTATTGGACACTCCTACTGTCCACACTACTCTGGCCTTCCCCCGTGCTCCCTGCCTCCTCTCCACCTCCCCCTTCCAGCCACAGACACATTCAGGGTGTGAACCCTGAACTCCAGCCACCAGCTTTCTCTGGCCTGGCACTATCCCCACGGGCCAGGCCTGCCCTGCCCTAGCCTTCCTAGAGCTGCTCATGACGTGGCAGGGGCTCACCGCAGAGCTGCCTGGGCCCACAGAGGCCTCTGGTAATGAGCCGCAGCCTGGTTCTGCAGCTTCAGCAACAGCTTTCTGCCTCTGTGCCGCCATCGCAGCTTTACCCAATCCCTACTTTCCGCAACTTTACCCAGATCCTGGGCCCACTAAATTCTCACCAGGCTCCTCTCACATGACCCTATGCAGTGAAATTTAGGCCCCAGGACCCCTGGGGGCCCCTGTCTGCCCAGAGCTGGGCCTGGAGCTCCCAGTGACCATGATGGGTGTGGTGGATCCTGGAGGCCACACTCACAATGGGCTGCTGGTCCAGGACCGTCCTCTCTAAGTCTCCTTGTTCCCAGAACTCAGCCGCTACCAGAAGGGCCACCTGCAGTGCACACAAAAGGCATTCATCCTGTAGAATTCAGTGCCTGGTCAGATGTTGTCCTGAGATCCTGCCAGGAGGCCCGTGCCCCCTCGGTCTTCTCCACCCCAGACTCTGGTGGCCCTACTATTCAGGCTGGGCTGGCACACTGGAATGCAGAAGCCCCTTCCTCCGTGGCGGCACTGGTTGGCCCCCGAGCTGGGAAGCCGCCAGCAGCACTACTCTCAGATGACTGGGTCTGTCCCCCATTCCAGGCTCCACCCAGATGCAACCCCATGAGCACTGGGCCCCGTGTGGCTCTGACCTTGCTCTGGACTTCCCAGGGCTTGGTGATGGCAGACAGGTCACACGCCGTCATCATCATGGCCCTGTGGGCAAATGGAGCTCCAGGCACACCAACACTGGCCTCCCTCCCTCGCCTCCACCCAGTGAGGTCCAGTGACCGTGGGCACAAGTCCAAGCCCCAGTGACTTCCAGTAGTGGACGGTCCTACCTTGCACACCACTGCAGCTCTCTCCCCATGCTCCCGGCCTCCTCATCCCTCCCTCTTGCAAGTTTTTATTGGGGGCTTTTAAGTGCTGGTGCTTTACACATATTTCCTTGTTAGATCTCTGGGACAGGCCTGGGGGAGGATGTAGTTCTGAATCTCCACTTGGCAGATACAGGAATGGAAGCTCCTAACGTGAGCAAGCTATTGCCAAAGGCCACAAACTGAACACGGCCTGTCTGACCGCAAATCCTGCTGCCTCCGCCAGAGGAGAGCAGGTGAGGCAGCGCGTTTGTCTGAGGCACGGAAGCTGTCAAGAAATCAGCTGTTTTTGCTTTGGAACGTCAGGGGCGGGGCGGGGGGCGTGGCGTTGGGTCTCCTAGTCCTGCGGGGTTGGGGGTGAGGTCTACAGGATTAACCGGCGGTGGAGGGGCGGAGACGTTGCCCTGCGGCTCACATGACTATCTCCTTCCGCGTCGTCTCCAGGGAGAGGTACTCCACCCAGCTCTTTCGGTCCTCGTAGTTCTTGGACTCATCCACAATCTTCTGGAACATTGTCCTCTTCCTGAACCCCAAGGACAAAGGGAGGGAGTCGATCGCCGCCCCCTCGCCCCCACGCGTCTGCCTTGATCTTAACGCCGCCCACCCTTCTAGGAGAGGAACCCAGGCGGGGATTCCAGGCCTTGTGGGGCGCGGGGCGGGCGCGGGGCGGGCGCGGGGCGGGCGCGGGGCGGGCGCGGCTGCCGGGAGGTGCGGCCCTCTCCAGCCAGGCTCCCTCCCCACGGGCCCTACCCAGGGGCCCCCTGAGGACAGGCGGCGGCCGCACCCACTTGAAGTAGAGCGCCAGATCCGTGGCGATGATGGCGATGTCCATTAGGTGGATTACGTGCTCGTGCTGCCGCCGGTTCAGATTCTGGTAGATGTTAAGGCTCTGCGGGAGGGCCTCGGGTTACAGATGTGGCCCGGCAGCCCCTTCGCCCTCCCCTCCCTCCTCCACGTCCTGGAGGTCTTCCGTCTTATACCCAAGGATCACGGGCACCAGACCCAGGTGGACCCACATCGTGGCGGGAGGGCCCCTAACCCCCTCCGTCCCACCCCGCGGTGGGGGCAGTTCCAAATTGGAATCACCAGGCAGAACCCATGGCCTCACTGCCGCCAAGCCTGCGTCCCTTCTCCAGCCTCACTGGGGCCTCCCACACAGGTCAGAACATCTGCTCTCTGGACAGTCTGTGGTGTGGACGCTGGCCTGGGGAGCTCCAGGAGTGTTGGCGAGGGTCAGCTGACCAGGAAATACCTCCAGTGTATAAAGGGACAACACGAACCTCCTCAGAGAGCAGGAACTTCCCGAACTCTAGGTGATGTCGCTCCAAAATCGAGGAGCCGTGGAGCTTGGCTAAAGGGTTCTGGGATCTGGTACAGAGGTTTTATGAGAAACAAGTAGTGGTCAGAAGCCCTGAAGCGGGCATCTGCCCTGCCCCCTCCGTGGGGAAGGACCCCCTGGATGCTGCAGCCCCTCCCAAGCAGATCGCTTTCCCAAGCCCAGTCTACAGCCAGGCCCCTCCCTGGCGATGCTCCAACTAAATCACTTGACAGCTATGTGGGGGTTCCAGGGCGCACGCCTACTTCATCTGGTACAGGTTGTTGGTGCCCCGGTGGTCGATGTCGTGGCACAGGCCGGCGGTTACCATTGCAAAGGCCTCCAGGTCTGTGTAGTAGCTCTTCAGTTTGCCTGTCTGCAGAGACAGGTGCCCAGATCCTGCTGCCTGGCCAGCACCCTCGCCCTGCTTCCTTCCCTGCTCTGGGGGTGGGGCAGGCAGGGTGGGCCTGGCCCCGCTGCCCCTCCCCAGCTTCCAGTGCTGGCCACCCTCTTCCTGGGCGGGGGTGTGCGACAGTAGGAGGAGTGTCTGCCTCCTCCACCCCCTACCCTTTTTTTTTTCTTAACATTTTCTTGTTGAGTTACAGTTATTTTACAATGTTGTGTCATCCACCCCTCTACCCTTGAAGGCCCACACCTCCCACGTGGAGGAGCCCCCACCTCCAGGCACCCTGGGCACTGTCCTTATGAACCAGGAGGGTCTTCACAACCCTGATCAGAAGGAGGCGTGCTCTGCCCCCTGCCTAGTTCACGCACCATGAGCAGGGTGAACATCGTCTGGGCCACGTTGAAGCCGTGGCGCCAGTTGTGGTAGGTGATTCTCCGGTACCCTTTGCTCACGGAGAACAGGAACCGCACCAGGACCTGAGGGAGCCAGGAGGAGCCAGCTCTGGGCACTGAGCGCCGACTCCCACCAATGCATTCATAGCTGACAGCTGTGTGAAGGGCCTGCTCGCCTGCCACCCCACATCCCATCCCCTTTCCCTTCGACTCTCCCTGTCCCAGTGATTCACCACTGGCCTCCAGCCACCTTTGCGGGTGGCACCTGAGGATGGACGAGGGGTGGCAGGCAGCTGGGGTGGGCAGAGCCAAAGCTAATAACAGCTCTGGCATTCACAGGACATTGCCAAGCCCCTGGGAAGAGGACTCCAGGCAAGGGGCTAGATAGTTTAGAAGAAAAGGTCCATTTCAGGCCTGGGTATCTGAATAGGGCAGAATGTGTGGGCACCTGGCACAGGGATGGGGACAGGAGATGGTGGCTGAAGGTCCAGAGACCAAGAGGTGGCAGGAGGGGTGGACGTTTTTCTGCAGGGCAGTTGTCTCTGGAGATCAAAGGGAGCCTCTTATTAATTACACTGTTTTTTTAGGGCCAGGAAATTATTTGGAAATTTAAAGAAATTCTGTTAATATTTTCTATAATTTCTTTCCCCTTAGTTTTCCATAAAGTTTCTTTAGAAAATTCCAGCCTGCTGCACTTGTTCTCAGGGGGCATCAGGAAGACAGCTCCTTCCCTTAGGTGGTGGGGAAGCTGATGCTCCCTGAGGTGTGGAGGGGGATGCAGGGCAAAAGCTGGAAAACCACAGGCAAGTGGCAGGGCTGTGGGCAGAGCTGGGAAGGTGGTCCCCTCCTCCCTGGGACCATCTCTGAGGGGCCCTCTGTGTTCACACCTGGAGGATGCTGTTGCTTTCCCCACAGGTGAGGGGCTGCTCCTGTTTCCTCTTCATCCCACACCAAACACCCACTGATGCCCAGTGATGCACTTGATCAAACTGCCTGGAGCACCTATTCATCAAGCTTCCCATCCATCCGTCCCTCCAGTCATGTACCCCAGGCATACTCACTATGTACATTTTACCTGCCTACACTGTCCATTCCATAATGAACATGCTTGCCTTCAAACTTCTGGTGAGACCTGGGTCCCCTGAACACATTTCCCCCACCAGGTGGTGCATCTGGGACCCTGATCACGACCCCTCACCTCCTGAGGAATCTGGAACTTGCGAACCACGCCTAGCTCATAGTACATCTGGATGCCGCATTTGACCAGCTCTAGCTCCGTGCACTCCAGATCAGAGAAGTGGAACTCGTAGATGTCAAACTTGGTGGGCCCCGGCAGCACTTCCTTCTGTGGGAGGGATTGTGGGGCTGCGGGAGGCAGGCCCACCGAAGCCCACTTGTTCCTCCTCTATTCTCCCAGGACCCAGTGTCTGGTGACATCTGGCCTGTAGCCAAGGGCACTTACCTCCTCTGCTGGCTCAGCCCCTTTCCTCCCCTCTCCTCCCACCTGTGGCCCAACAAGAACTTGCCTGGCTGGGCAGACACAGTGATGTTGTCAGGGAAACAAATGCAAAGATGTGCACACTGGGATACACAGGCATGCACAGAGACAGACGAGGCCGTGTGCGCACACAGGCACACAGAAAGACACACACACACAGACATGGGCACTCACGATGCACAGACAGCAGCAAATACCACAAGGCCACACTCTGCGCCCAGGCTTCCTCCAGCCTCCTGGGTGTGGAGACGTCTCCCCCCACCCTCAGGCTCCTCCCGCCTCCACCTGAGGGGCGGGGTCAGATTCTGACCAAGATTTTCCCCAGCTCATCCTCCTCACAGTCAGCAGGCTCCTTCCCCAGGCGTTCTCTTGTTGGCTAGGAGAGAACACAGATGTGTGATAGACAGAGTGACGGTGTCACCTATTGCCCTGGTGACTGTGGGACAAAGTGACATCTGGCACTAAAGAAGAGCGGGAGCCTTGGGAAGCCCCAGCCGGAGCCTCCGGTTGCAGAGGTGGGTGATGGTGCACGTGAGCCAGCTCACGCTTCCTGCCTGTCCTTGCCTCTCCCACTCTGTTCAGTCTCCTCCTGGACAGTGGTGCTGGGGTCCTCACATGCCATGACCAGAGGGCTGTGGTCACCCCCTACTCACAGCTAGGGGACTAGAGGCACAGGGGAGGGACGCCCCCACCGTGCACAGTGTGTGGGACTCTAGGACAGACGCCAGCCAGTGCAGGATGTGCCCTGACTACTGGGACACCCTGCCTCCCACAGGGGTGCTGGTGATACCAGGATCGACTGGATCTCATCCTTGTCGCATCTCACGTGGTACAGAACCATGTCCTGGGCGATGTCCTTGCGGTTCTCCAGCTTGTTCATCTTGTCGTAGGTGTCCGTGTTCAGCACTGACCAGCCCAGGAACTGCGTGAGAGACTGCAGACGGGGCACAGCATCACCCCCACCCTGAGCTCCTCCTGTGGGCAGGGCCCCAGGCATGCCCTCCTGTGCAGAGAGCTCCTGAAGGGGTCTTCAGTGGCTTCCAGGATGGGACCTTACAGGCCTGCCTTGTCCCCACTCTCCTTGGGCCTCATGCTGGGTCAGGGCCCAGAGCAGATGGCAGGCAGGGCCCTGTGTGGCCGTGTCCCCCCACCACACTGGTGTCACCTCCAGAGCCCCACCTGTGACAGGTGTTTACCTCCATCAGGACCTCATCCTGCTCGTCGAAGGGCTTCCCGTCTTTCCGGTTGTAAAATGTGGCGACCCCCACTATCTCCTCCTTCTTGTTGACGATGGGCATGGAGAGGACATTCTTGATAACCCACCCAGAGTCGTCCAGAGGCCCTTCCTGTAGGGAGAATGTCCAGAGCTGACTGCTGCTCTGGTCCGGCCAGCTGGGTCTGCTGCCCAGGGAGTGGGAACCTTGGGTCTTCTGCCCTCAAGCTGCGGGGCCTGGGTCACTGTTCCTGTCTGTTGGCCCCACCGTGCAGAACTTTACGTCCATGAGCGAGTGTGGTGAAGTGTTCCCCTGAGGAAGCGGAGGCTGTCTCAGCAGGGCGGCTTCCCTGTGTGAGTGCTGTGGCCACACAGGGTCCTCTCCTGGGAGGCCCTCCGCTTGGCTGACTGCTCTGCTGCCAAATTCCTAATTGTTGTTGGCAACGGGCCTGGCCCCCCTCGACTGGGCCCCGCCGGTCTGGCAGCTGTGTCTATCTCACACCCCCAAGGCCTGGCCAGTTCCCAGAGGAGGCTCTTAGAGACAAAGCTCATGTCCGCTGGTCCACTTGACCGAGGCCTCCTTCATAAAGGAGCTCGCCCTGATCATGCGGCCTCGAGTGAAGCAGACGTGTGGGCAGAGCAGACGTGAGCCCTTGCCAGGTGCAGCCGCGCCCGGCCAGCCCGCAGACCCGTGTGCACAGAGCACGTGTTTGCTGCCCTCAGCCTCAGAGTTTGAGGTTGTTTCTTAGGTAGCAAAAGTGAATTTAGTTCATCGTTTCTGAACCACAACACCTTCTCTCCTAAGCACAGTACACGTTCTAGTAATGAATAGACAGATACCTGAAATTTGAACATTTCATCAGCCGGGGCATTCATAATGTTACAGATCTGAAAAAAGATCAGAAAAGCAATTACACCTGCAGCAGCCAAATGCACAGTGTGATTCTAAAATGGACTGTCCAAGCTGACGAGCTTCTGAGCAGATGGAGCCGGGGACACAGGCCGGTGGGAAGGGCCAGGGTGCCAGGGACCAGGTGAGGGGCTCAGGGGACTCACAAAGCCACTTTCTGCCACGTAGGTTGGAAGGCCACTGACCAGGGCCCAGTGGTCGGCCGGGGGTGAGCTGCGGGGAGAGAAGCAGAAGTCAGACGAACCAGATGCTCCATTGTGTGTTCTTGCCGACTCTTCTCTGAGCTCCGGGTGGGGCGGAGAAGCCTGCTGAGTTGTGGGAGGCTGGCATGGACTTGAAGAGGGTGAGGGGAGGCGGGGGATGTGGTTTGAGGGTATCTGAGCTGCCTCGCTCCATTTTCTCTGCCCATGCTGAGGCCCCTCCCAGCAGGAACCCCTCCCCTACTGGGGGCCACGTGCTTCATCTCTGCGGGCCAGGGCCTGTGGAGTGGGACCCTGACAGCCTTATGGAGTCAGGGGGACACATGGCCATGTGGCTGTAGGGCTGCAAATGACCAGCTGCCATCTTGGCCTCTCTTGGTTGAGTGCTGCCCCACTCCCCCCGCTTTGCTGCCCACAGGTGGGATGTCCCCTCCTGCCCAGGCCCACTGGGTGTTCAGGGTGAGGCCTCCCCTTCCGGGGGTGGCTGGGTGAGACAAGATGAGACCCCAGTGGCCTCAAAGGTCAGTTGCTACTGACAGGGCCACCTGGACAGCTCACCTGATGCCCTGGATGTCCATCCACGGGGCTTCAGCCCTCCTCACTGCAACCTCCCCAGACTCATCCTCTCCCAGACCTATGAGTCTGCCCCCATCCCCACCACCTTCTGCCTCGTCCCGGTGTGCAGGGTGGAGCCAGGGGCCGCTGACTACACCATGACACGTCCTCAGGCCAGCCCAGCATAGCCCCGGGGTAGTCCTGCCCCCCCGGTGATTCTTCTCCTAAAACCCCGGCACTCACGGGATGACTTTGATGTCTTCCTTGCCGTGGAGGATGTAGTCAATGACTTTGTAGAAGAGGATTTCCTGAGAAACAGACCACAGCAAGCATGAGGGGTTCCCCAATCAAGGTGAGAGGAACCACCCTGGACACACACCCCCACATGACACACCACGTACACCCACATAATTACAACAGGCATGCACGTGATGGACACACATGCACCGTCACTGACTCGTGTGGGACACACAGTTGCCACTCTGGTTTATATGTGTCTTCCCTCCATCGGTGTCCTACTCAAGCCCGCACACCCGCTGGACCCCATGCGCCTTCACACAGACACACGCAGCCCACCAGGCCTGGACAGTTGTCACACACACACACACACACACACACACAACTATGGCAAGTCATGGTCACGTCCAGGCCTTGTGCAGAGACTCCTGTGCATACTGGGTGCATGGGACCATGGAGTCCCTGTGCTGTCCTGCTATCACTCCTACCTGACAGGTGAGGGGACTGGGGTGGGGCTGGGCTTTGAAGCGTGTCCCCGGCTGGATGCACAAGGAGCAGGGGTATCTGCCCGGGTTCCTACCTGCTCACACACACATGCACACACATGTGGCTCCACTTGGGGAGATGTTACAGTGATTTAAGAATAGTGCAGTGGGAGGTCTGGCCAGTCACAACAGATGCTGGTCATTGCAGCCAGGCTGACCACATTTGTCAGGAGACCAGCCCTGTCCCCTGGCCCGGGGAGGACCTGCAGGCTGGAGTTGTGGAGATGGCACTCGGAGGCCTGCAAGCCCACAACCATGATCCTTGCCTCTCCACACCCTTCCCCCAGCCCTCCCTCTCCCACCCTGGGTAGGGCTGGGACAGGCCCCTTCCACCGCTGGAGCTGAGGTCAGGAAAACCGGAGTGTGCGGGCAGAGCCTGCCTGTATCATGACTTACCCGGCCGTCAGGGGTACGTGGGCCTGAGTACGGCTGGGCTTCTCCCATCAGCACAGGCCACACATCAAAGAATTCCTGGACAGAGGAGAGAAGAGACTGAGTCACCGAGTCGGCATGGGGCAGACAAAGTTGGCCAGGAGGACTGTGGGGCACTGAGGCTTCACCTTCTCCTTGGTCATGTCCAGGAGGCCCACTGAGTATCGGTCACAGTTCAGATAGGCCCGCACGGTGTAGAAGGCCTTGTGGAACTGCCTCTCGATGTCTGTCAGCTCCTCAAACACCTTGTTGGCCGACCACAGCAGCACCTGGGGAAGTGACACACCTGTGGGCCTATGGCCACACCCACACACAGCTGTCTGACCACAGCAGCACCTGCGTGTAAACTGTCACACTTGACACATACATGCATCTGACCCCAGAACCCTGGAGGGACACTGATCAACGGTGCCTCTCCCAACAGAATCTCCACAGAGGGCTAGCAAAGAGCGTTTAATCCAAGCACAGGACTCCCTGCTCCCTGCCTCAGGGGCCCTGGACACCTCCAGGAAGATGAGGCCTCTGGGACTTGGCCAACCCTAGTTGCTCACTGGCTGGTGCTGGCCTCAGGCTGGGTTCAGGAGTGAATGAACGAAAACTGCAATCAGTTGCCCATAGGTTGAAAGGCAAAGGTCTGACCAGCTAGCCTTGATAGTTAGCCTGTGAGACACGGGCTTGAGAATATAAAGCCACTGTTTTCTGGATGTCAAGTGCTTTTGTGGTCTCTGAAAAGCGAGTTGAGAGTGACGAGGCACTGACCTGCTCCAGGAGGCCCTGGCCAGACTGTGGCCTGGACATCAACCCCCGACAGGGCCCCAGGCTGCTGTCCAGGGCCACCAGACGGGCTATCCTCCCCACCTCCTCAGCCACTGCCCACAGGTAGTTCCCTCTAGGCCCCACCCTTTCACACCCACTCAGGGTGCCCAGCCCCTCCTCCACCGGGATTCTTCCAGGCGTGGCTCCCTTCCTGCCACCCCCACCCTTGAAACCCTCTACAGCAAACCCACCCTTTGTTGTCATAGGGAGGGATGGGCTTTGGAGACCCCATTTGCCCTAGAGTCCTCTAACCAGGAGGCAGTCCACCACCCACCTCTCCCCACTGGTGGAGGAGGCTCATGGAGATTTGATCCCGACCATCTCCCCCCATTGGTGGAGCAGGCTTTCCCAGAGGCCTGGTCCCACCCCTCTCTGCATCTCTTGTTGCACTCCCACTGTGTCCTCAACGCTCATTCTGACCAACCACAGGGCCTTTGCACAGGCTCTGGCCTCTGTCTTCATAGCTCTTATCCCAGAACTTCCTCATCCCTGAGTCTCACTTAGCCTAAAGTTTTCTCAGGAAGGCCTTCCTTGAGCACCCGCTGACCCAGATCCCCTGCAGCACCCCATTTCATCCGTGACCTCGCAGAGGCACGTCTCACTGTCTCCTAACCACAAACTCCGTGACGTCGGGTGGTACAGCTTTTTCATGGCCAGAGCTTCACTTCGCCTCTGAGTGCTCAGGGTGTGCTTGCTGAGTGTGTGGAAGGTGGTGAGATTTGCTGCTCTAAAGCAGACTGTCTGAACTCCTTGTTCCGCAGCCAGCTACCACCTGGAAGTCTGCACACCTGTGTCGGGGGAGGGAGGGAGTAATGGCCTGGAAATGGAAGAACCCAGCACAGAACTCTCCACCTTTGCCACTACACAGTGGGTGAGAATGCCAACCTGCCTCCCCCCAGCTCTGTGACCTCGGCAAAGTCAACTAACTTGGAGACCTCAGGCTCCCCACCGATAACATGGGATGACGATGCTCCACCTTCCAAATGCTGGGAGGATTAAAGGTGGAGCAGGTGTCATGCTCTTGGAGGAGCGCCTGGCTCTTGGGAACCCTAAATGCCAGTGTGAACATGCCTGTGAGTGTGCCTGTGAGTGTGTGTTAGCCACCTGTGCATCTGTCCCACAGGTACTCACTGAGCTCTCCCTGGGTGCAAATCCCTGGTTGGGACTGGAACCCACATCCCAGATGTCAGAGGTTGGGGGCGGTCTGGTGCTCAAAGATGTCCTGGATGACTGAGCTCAGGGTGGGGTGTCTGGGCTGCACACCTAATTTTTGAGGCACCTGAGTACTTCAGTCCGCAAACCCATCCCCTAGGAGAGGGACAGAGTGAGGAGGAAAAGGGCTTAGGCCTTACAGCTCAGCCTCTAGGCGAGACCTTCCTCCACTCCCCACCCCTACCCTCCTTCTGTCCCAGCAGAGCGTCTCCTGTCACCCCTGCCCCTCTGGTGCCCCAGTCAGACCAAGGGCCAGTCACCACATTGAACCCTGCTATGAAGCAGGTCCTGTTATGGCCCCAAGGAAGTGGGGGCTCTGCAGGTTAGGCACATATCCATGGTGGTCTGAAGCCAGGCAGCCCGGCCCACCCCGAGGCTTTGCCCTTTCCCCCTTCTTCCTATTTCCGTGTTTGACTCTCTGAGTTGAATCTGGTGCACAAATCTTCAGAACGCAGCTGGATGGATTTTTACATCAGCATGCACATGTGTAACCATTGCCAGGTCAGGATTTAGAGCAGTCCAGCAGGCCAGGACCCTCAAGGAGAGGCCTTGAGGGTGAGGGGTGGGGCCCAGCCGTTTTAGAAAAGCTAGAAACCCTGATTCTTATGTAAAATCTGGAGACTTGCAAATCAAACAGGGGGCCTTGTGTGGCCGATGACAAGGGCCCTCTTCGGGGGCAGCTCATGCCTCACCCTGTGAGTCTCCAGACCTTGCCCCTTCCCAGGGAGTGGCAAACCCTTCCTGGCCTCAAGCCTGTGCCCACAGTCACCAGTGCTCACAGCCCGGACAAAACCCAGACACAAAACCCGGTGACTGTTTGAGTGAACGAGCGTGTGGTCAGCCAGGGGCTGCAGCATCGCCCTGCACGGAGTCACTGTGTTCTGGTTTAATGCTCTGAGATGAAAGCTGGTGAGGGACCAGCTGGTGACATGGAAAATGAGGGACGTCCAACTGCACGTGAGGACAGACAATACAGAGGCCCACACAGCCGCTGGAAGGGCAGGCTGACCTCGTGAGGTGTCAGGATACTGGGAGAACAGGGGGCAGACAGGAAAGATGACCCCATGGGCCCCGGGCAGCTTGTGCTCCCAAAGCTCTTCCTTAGCGGTAAGCTTCCGAGAGTCGGTCACTGAATCTCCGGGATTTTGTGAGCTGGTTGTTAAACACAGTCATTATTCAAGTTAAATAACACTAACTTAAAAATTAAGAATATTAAGGCAAAGGTAATAAATATACAAATCATCATTTCCTCATTATTTCACTATTGTCCATACTCTTAAGATATTTTAAAGTGGGAAGATGGCCCACCCTGTGTCCACCTCTCCCCAACCTCGTGTCCAGTGACATCACAGCGGGAGCCCAGTGATGGAAGCTGGCCTGCACTGCCCAGGGTGGAGAGGCGTGCCAGCCCCTCCTTGCTGCCTCCTGACCACACATCCTGACTTCCGCTTGTCACACATCTAGAATGTGAGAGCAGCCTTTGAGCATGTGTGTTCTCCGCAAAGCCTTCTGACATCGGTGCCACTCGCCCTGTCCTGGGAGGGGCAGGGCGCCTCCTCCAGTCTTCACGATAAGCCAGTGGATCGTGGACAGAAGGACAGCCTGGAAAGAAGGGGAAGCCAAAATCCTGCACCAATGGGCCTTTCGTCCAGCTTCTGGTGCAGCATGGACTGTTAGGCAGTGGAAATCACAGTTGTAACTGACCAGTCAGCTTGACACAGTAGACCGGAGAGGAATGCCACCATCCCAGGGCCAAACCTAGGATGTCCTTGCTGCTTCTATGGCCTCTGACCAAAGTGGCTGAGACACTTTCAGAAAGGCATTGCTGGGGACCCCTGAGCCAGAGTCCCCAGGGAGAGTGATCAGGAAGGACCCACTGGGGCAGTGGGGAGAGGACACCAGTGCCTGAGGAGGGCCCAGGGCCCTGGAGGGTCACTGCAATTTGGGGGAAGGGGGTGAGCACTGTGCTGAGAACTGCCTTTATTCTCACAGCTACTCCCACAGCACAAGGAAGAGAAAAAAATAAGGTGCAGGCAATGTGGGAGCCAGTCTCTGTTCATTCTCGACTTTTCTTTTCAAGAAGAGCTGTGAGGTAGAGCCGTGTACTTTGTGCAAATTAATTAGTTTTCTTTAAAATACTGTCCAGTCTGTTTGGGCTCAGAAATGGCTTTCTATGAGGGTTAGGCAACTTGAGTGGAACTCAGAGCACTTGGCTGACATGGACGTCCATTGTTAGAATTCCCACCTAAAGCCCCTCTGTGCCCGCGTGTGGCCCGAGGAGCCAGAGACCACGAGTTTCCAGGTGGCCTGCGTTTCCTCAGGGTCAGAAAGTTACTTGCTGGAAGGATATTTATTGCCTGGCTTGGGTCTGGTGTGACTGGACACCAGCACAGATAAACATCCCAGAGTCGTAGAATTCACTTTCTGCCGGGGGTGGTGGCTAGAACACAGACAGAACAAACAAACCACCCAGCGTGTTGCAGGGGACTCAGTAGTTGGGGTCAGGGAGGGAATGCAGGGCCAGAGGGTGGGGTGCTTGGGTCAGGGGAGACCTCTCCACAAAGGAGCCATGTGGTGTGAGGAACAGTGTTCTTGGCAGAGGGACCAGCAAACACAAAGGCCACCTGGTGACACTACCTAAGTTTTCAAAGTCTGGTTCTGACTGCTGAGTTGGGGTGGCAGTTGAGGTGCAGAAGGAAAGGGACCCTGAGATAGTATGCATGAAGGGGAGCAGAAAAGTAGGGTATCTGGAGAGGGAGGGGGGCTCGGGGCATTCACGTAGAGAGTTGAAAACATGGTTTCTCCTGAGACCTGACTTTCCTGGGGGAAACACAGTCCATCTGGGTGAGATTCACTGGGGGAAAGTGCATGGGGGAGCCTGGCCCAGAAAATGCCCCTAGACTTGCCTCCCCAAGGCCCGCACCTGGGGTGTGGGGAATTGGATTTCAGTCTTGGCCTGAGGCCACTGTTTTGGAGCTGCTGATAAGAATTTGGGGACATGTCCTCACAGCTATTAAGTTACGGGGCCTTGCTGAGGGGGAGCCTCACAGTAAGGGCAGAATGAGAGCACTTAGGACAGGGTGCCCAAGGGAGATGGGATGACCTCCCCCAGTGCAGGAGATACACAGTGAGAATACCTGAAGGAATGATGGCTACAATCCCACCCCACCCTGCCTCGACTTGATGAAAGACATGAATATTACCATCCAAGAATCTCAAAAAACACCAGGTAGGATGAACTCCAACCCCCATCCTCCCGCCCAAGACATATTATAATCAAGCTGTTGAAAGACAAAGAGAATCTTGAAAGCAGAGAGAGAAGTGACTCAGCACACATGAGGACCACCCTCAGCAAGATCACTGGCAGGGTTCTCATCAGAAACTTTGGAGGCCAGGAGGCAGTGGGCTGACATAGTCAAAGTGCTAAAAGTGCTTAAAAAAAACTGTCAACCAAGAATCCCTTATCTGGCACAACTGCCCTTCAAAAGTTAGGGAGAAACTAAGACATTCTCAGAAATCCAAAAGTTGAGGGAGTTCATGACCTGCAGACCTGCCCTCCAAGAAGCGCTCAAGGGGTCCTGCAGGTGACATGAAAGGACACCAGACAGCACCTTGAAGCCACATGGAGAAATAAAGATCTCAGTCAAGGTAAATACATGGGCAACTGTAAAAGCTAGATTTACTATAACAATGGAAACTATGGAACATTGCTGAAATAAAGAAGACATAAGTACATAGGAAGACATTCTCTGATCATGAATTGGAAGACTTAATATTGCTACAATGTCAATATTACCCAAAATGACCTACAGATTCAATGTAATCCATATCAAAACCTCAATGATGTTTTTACAGAAATTAAAAAAAAACCCATACAAAAGTTCATATGGAATCTCAAGTGACTCTGAATAGCCAGAACAATCTTGAGAAAGAACAAAGCTAGAGGACTTGTAATTCCTTATTTCAAAACATGGTATAAACCTACATTAATCAAAACATGTGATACTAGCAGAAAGACAGAAATATAGATCAATGGACCATCTTAGAGAGTCCAGAAATAAATCTTCACATATATGGTCAAATGAGGTTTGACAAGGGTGCCAAGACCGTTCAACGGGAAAGGGACAGTCTTTTCAACAAATGGCACTGAGAAAGCTGGACATCCACATGCAGAACAAAGCTGAATCCTTACCTCACAGCATAAGCAAAAATTAACTCAAAACAGATCAAGACCTAAATGTAAGATCTAAAACTATGAACCTAGAAGAAAACACAGGGGAAAAAGCTTCATGTCATTGGATTTGGCAATGATCACTTAGGTGCGACATCAAAGACTCAGACAACCAAAGGAAAAATGGACAAATTGGACTTCCTGAAAATCCAAAATTTTTTGTGCATCAAAGGAGACTATCAACAGAGTAAAAAGGCAACTCATGGATTAGGAGAAAATATTTGCAAACCATAGATCTGATAAGGGAGTAATACCCAGATTATGCAGAGAACTCCTAAAACTCAACAACAGCAACAGAATGAACAACCGGATTAAAAAAATGGGCAAAGAAATTGAAAAGACACTTCTCCAAAGAAGGTATACAAATAGCTGATAAGCATATGAAAAGATAATCAATATCACTAATCATTAGAAGAATGCAAATCAGGACTACATTCAGAACTAACACCCGTTAGGATGGCTACTTTCAAAAACAAAACAACACAAGTGTTGGTAAGGATGTGGAGAAATTGGGACCCCTGTGCACTGTTGGTGGGAACAGAAAATGGTGCAGACACTTAGGAGAATAGCATGGAAGTTATTAAAAAACTGAACAGAACTACCATATGATCCAGCAATTCCACTTCTGGGTACATACTCAGAAGAACTGAAAGCAGGGTTTCAAAGAGATATTTGTACATTCATGGTCACAGCAGCATTATTCACAATAGCTAATGTGTCCATCAACAGATGAATGGATAAGCAAAATATGCTATAGTCATACAATGGAGTACTATTTAGCCTTAAAAAAGGAAGAAAATTCTGTAATATGCTACAACATGGATGAACCTTGAGGATATTATGCTCAGTGAAATAAACCAGTCACAAAGACACGTACTGTAGGATTCCACTTATACAAGGTACTTAGAGTAGTTAAAATCATAGAAACAGAAAGCAGAGTATGATTTCCAGGGGCTAGGACAGAGGAGACGGGGGAGCCAGTGTTTAATGGGGACAGAGTTCCAGTTTGGGAAGCTGTATGGAGTTTTGGAGATGATAGTGGTGATGGCTGCACAATACAAATGTACTTAACACCACTGAACTGTAGACTTAGAAATGGTTAAGACAATAAATTTTACGTTATATGTATTTTACTACAATGAAAATAGTTGGGAAAAACAGTAGAGGGATGGAGAAATATGTACCATGCTAACATCAATCAAAAGAAAGCTGGAGTAGCTATATTAATTTCATACACAGCAGGCTTCAGAAGAAGGAAAATTGCGGGAGTAAAGAGGAACATTACATAATAATAAAGGGGCCATTTCTCCAAGAAGACATAACACTCCTTAATGTGTATGTATCTACAACTGAGCATCAAATTCCATGAAGCAAAAACTAATAGAACTGCAAGAAAAAATAGATAAACCCACTGTTCTGGCTGGAGGCTTTAGCATTCTTCTCTCAGTTAATTGATAGATCCAACAGGCAGAAAGTCAGTAAGCAAACAGCTGAACCATGCAGCAGTGGACATAATGAGTATCTGCAGACAACTCCACCCGACAGCAGCGGAATGTGCACCTCAAGTTCACACGGAGCAGTCACCAAAACAGACCAGAGTGCGGCCCACAAAACTCGTATTAACACATTTAAAAGAATTAAAAGATTATAAAGAATATATTGTTATACTACAGGACTACACTAGAAATTATTAACAGAAATGTAGTTGGAAAATTCAAAAATACATCAAATAATACACTTCTAATCAATACATGGGTCAAAGAAGAAGTCTCAAGAGAAATTTATAAAGAGTTTGAACCAAGTGAAAATGAAAATACAATTTATCAAAGTTTGTGGGATGCAATGAAAGCAGTGCTTGGAGGGAGATGTATAGCATTGGATGTACATATTAGAAAAGAAGAAAGATTGAAAATCAGTAATCTAGTCTTAGGAAACTAGAAAAAGTAGATTAATTTAAGTCTAAAGCAAGCAGAAGAAAATGAATAATAAGTATTAAAACAAAACCAAAACCCCCCCCCCCCAAATTTGGTAATCCAGAGTAAGTAGCTTAGATTAACTGAATCTTTCAATGCCTTGAAAGACACAAACTACCAACACCCACATGAAAAGAAGCAGGATAATCTGAACAGACCTGTAAGTGTTAAAGACGCTGGGTCTACGTTTAATAATCTTCCAAAAAGGAAAGCCGTGTCCCTGATGGATTCAGGGGTGGATTCCACAAAACATTTAGGGAAGAAATTATGCCAATTCACTACAATTTCTTCCAGAAAACAGAAGCAGAGGGAGTACCTCCTAACCCGTTCTGTGAGGCCAGAATTACCCTCATACCCAAACCAGATAGAGACATTACAGGAAAAAAGAAAAGGAAAAAAATCACAGCCCCAAACCTCTCATGAACAGAGGTGCAAAGATTCTTAACAAGATATTAGCAAACCCAGTCCAATAACATATAAAATTAATTACACTCCATGACCAGGCTGCATTTATCCCAGGTGTGCAACGCTGGCCCAGCATTCGAAAATCAGGTAATGCAATCCACCACATTACCAGGCTAAAGAAAAAAAAAATAACATTATCATATCAATTGATGAAGAAAAAATATTTGACAAAGTCCAACACTCATTCAGAATAAAAGCTCTGAGCAAAGTGGAAACAGAGGGGAAATTTCTCAATTAGCTGAAAATTCTGCAACAACCCTAGTGAACATCTTACTTGACGGTGAGAAAGTGGCCCTTCCCCTAAGGCTGGGAGCAAGGCCTGGAGGTCCCCTCCCGCCACACACGTTCAACACCGCACGCAGTCCTAGCGCTGAGACAAGGAAGGGGAGTGCACTGGATGGGGGTTGGGGAGGAAGGGGTAAAGCTGTCTCTGTCCGCAGACGACATGATTGTCTATGTGAAAATACCAAGGAGTCAGTTTTAAAACCTCCTGGAACTAACAGTGATTGTCTTAAGCTCACGAGGTACAAAGTGGACATACAAAGTCAGTTGCTTTCCTTTATACCAGCAGTGAACAAGTGGAACTTGAAATTAAGAGCATAATACCACTTACGTTAGCGTAAAAATTAAATACTTAGGCACAAATTAACAAAATATGTACGGAATCTATATGCAAAAATGACAAAACTCTGAAGAAATCAAAGAAGCTCGAAATAAATGGAGAGGTATTCTCTGTTCATGAACTGGAAGACTCATTGTTAAGATGCCAGCTGTTCCCAACTTGATGTACAGATTTAATGCAGAACCAATTAAAATATCATCAAGCTATTTCACGCATATGGACAAACTGATTTTAAAGTTGATATAGAAAGGCAAAAAACATAAAATATCTAGCACAATACTGCAGGAAAAAAAGTTGGAGGATTGGTATTCCCAACTTTAAGACAATAAAGCTTCAATTGTGAAGATAGTACAGTACTGGCGAAAAAGCAGGCGTGTAGCTCAATGGGACGGAATTGAGAGCCCAGAAAGACTCACACAAGTACAGTCAGCTGCGGTTTGATAAAAGAGCGAAGGCAACTCAGCAAAGAAAGGCTGGTCTTTCCACGAACTGCTGCTGGAACTACTGGCACATCATGTGCCAAAAAGGTGCATGTGTAGACACAGAACTTATACCTTTCACAGGATTAACCCGTAGACCCGAGTGCAAAATGCAAAACCATAAATCTGCTAGAAGAGGACATAGCACAAAATCTAGGTGACCTTCGGTTTGGTGATGAGTTTTAAGATGTAATACCCACCTATAATCCATGAAGGAAAATTTTATTAAATAAATTTATTAAAATTTTAAACTTCTGTTTCCCAAATACACTATTAAGAGAATGAAAAGACAAGCTATAACGGTGGAGAAATTATTTGCATATCTGATAAAGGACTTAAACCCCAGTTTTACAAAAAAACTCTTAAAACTATAATAAGGAAACAGACAACTTACTTTAAAAAAAGCACAAGAGATCTGAACAGATACCTCACCAAAGAGTACGATTTTCAGGTGGCAAATAAACATATGAAAAGATGTTCAATATCTCCTGTCATTAGGGAGCTGTAAATTAAAACAATAACGAGAAACACCTGTCAGAACAGTTAAACTCCAAGTAACTGACGATACAAAAAGATGCCAAGGACGCACAGCAACAGGAGTTCTCAGTCATTGTTGATGAGAATGCAGAACGGTACAGCCCTTTTTTGGCAGTTTCTCACAAAGTTAAACCCAGTTATACTGTATTATCCAGCAGTCACACTCTTTGGTATTTACTCAACTGCACTGAAAAATTATGCCCACACAAAAACCTGTACACAAATGTTTATAGCAGTTTTATTCATAATTGCCCCCAACTGTAGGCAACCAAGATGTTCTTCCATAGGTGAGTGAATAAATAAACTGTGATACATCCAGACGTTGGAATATTACTCAGCAATACGAAGAAATGGGCTACCAAGCCATGAAAAGACGTGGAGGAACCCTAAATGCACGTTACTAACTGAAAGAAGCCAGTCTTAAAAGGCTGCGTACTGTGTGATTCCAACTATGTGACATTCTGCAAAACTGTGGAGACAGCGAAAGGTCAGTGGTTGCCAGGGCTTTGGTGGAGGTGGGCGTGGAGGGATAACGGGGTCCAGGTCGGTGAAGTGATTCTTCATGGCAACTTAACGGTGGGTGCAGGTCGTGAGGCGTTTGTCAGGGCCTATAGAAATGCACAGCACAAAGAATGAGCCATAATGTGTGCAAACACACAAAGAAAATCGTTTGGTAGTTTGGGAGAGTCCAAGAAAGAATGGAGGCAGTGATGAGATCTGCACGGAAATGCATGAAGCCTCCTCACAAGAGGGGATGGGGAGAGGTGCTGACCTCAGGCCTTTTGGAAACGAGTAGTGAGTGTCGTCCACAAGAGTCAAAGAAAGGAGCTCTGGTGATGAGTTTATGCCCCTGGGCTACAGGTCACAGTCCTGGCCTGCAGTGTGCGTGCCCCGGAATTGGACAGTTAGATAAATGGACAGCAGAGATGGGAGACAGGGTCTCCGGGCTGGTGTGGAGGGGAGGAGGCCAGAAGGGTCTGGACGGGGATGGATTACGGTTGGAGACACAGCAGGAACTCAGGCTCAATTTAGTGTGGACACAAATGGTTATATGCAAAAATGTTTACAGACGTGCGTGTACACACACTTGTCTCCTTGCTCTGTCAGCCAAAGGCCTAGAAGCTATGCCACCCCCATAGCCAAGAGCACACCTAGTGCCCAGATCTTTGTCTCTAAGACCATTTCCTGTGAAGGGAACCAGGACTTCCCGAGGAACGGTTGGTCTCAGGACTGGGCAGGAAATCCTACAGATGAAACAGGAGCATTTCTTAGCGTCCGAAAGTAAGGATGTGTGAAAGCCCCCAAACAAAAAACCCACCCACCCACCAAACAAAACCACCCAGAATGAAGGATTTTGGGGGATGTGTCAGAGGACACAGGATCCTCTGAGAGGAACAGCTGAACCATGGCGTCAGGAAATTGTGCTGGTCGTAACTTAAGAGCACAGAATACATCCCTGTGTCCAGACTGATAAACATGATGATATAAGGAAATAAGTGGGCACAGTGAGTCTCCCTGCAAACCCCATCCCTGCAGTGGGGGGCCCCAGAGGCCTCTCGAAGTGCTCCTCACAGCCCCCAGGGGCCCCCGTCCCTGAGCGCTGCCTTCAGCCCCACTGCAGTCGGGATGGCCACTCCTCCACGGCCTCAGGCCGTGGCCTCGCCCTTCCTTCTGCCCAGCGCACCCTCCCGGCCCCCGAGCGTCCTCCCACTGCCTCTGCTGCACAGCCACCCGGGCTGGTGGGCCTTGTTCCCCCTGGGCTGCATCCCCAGCCCCACATGCCCTGGCCCATGGAGGTGACCCTCCCAGAGGTTTTACCTTAGGTGGGGCCTGCCTGTGGCCAGGAGGTCCTCGGCGGGCTTGGGTTGCCCCCTTGCCTGCCTGGGCTGCTCTTCTCACAGCCCGTGGGTCAGGAGGGGACCCCTGAACCCAGCCTTTCTCTCCAGACACTGAGACAAGCACAGGAACCTGTTGTCACTTTAACAGGTTTACAGCATGCGACCAGGACGCAAACAGCATTTGCAGACGGAACAGAAAGAGGGACAGTGTGGAGTGGCCAGTAAGGCTTGGCCCGGAGGCCGCAGGCCCAGAGTGGTGGGAGTCTCCCTGTCCACTCACTGTTTGTCCACCGCTCCCGCGGGCGAGGACTCTGGGCTGGAGGACTTGGATGGGACGTACCCCCGGGGGCCCCATCAGCTCAGCCCGTTCCCACAGCCACAGTCCCACCTGCTTGCGTCAGACCCCCACGCCTCCCTCGCTTACGGAGGAAAAGCAGATTCTGGCCCTGGAGGAGACTGCTGCCCCGTGTAGCCGGGGGCAGAACCCACCGGAAGCTGGGCCAGCGGGTGGCGGGACCCTCTGACCCTGCTGTACATTCATAGTTCACATAATTCGCCCAGCTCCTTCCAAAGAAGGTCTGAGGCGGCTTCTAAGGAGGCGCTGTGACTTCAGCATCTGCAGGTGCTCACGCCACCTGGGCCAGAGGGCGCGTCAGGCTGGGCAGACAGGGAACGAGGGGCCCAGCCCCAACAGGGGCCTGGCCTCCCTGCCCACAGCTCGGTGCACTCTCAGCACCACACCCACAACCACAAAAGCCTTGGGGCCTTCCCCCTGGGGCTGCTGGCCTGGGACCTGTGCAGGCGGACACAGCACTACATGTTTTTGTCCAGAGAGACTGGGGCCACGGGCACCTGGACACACTCTGACAGAGATGCCCTGTGCTCTGAGCACGACGTTCCGGGAGGGAGGGCCTGGCTGGGCGGCGCGCAAGTACCTGGCCTCGGCGTGTCTCACAGTTGTGGAGGTAGCTCAAGTGGTAGATCTTCAGGTTTAACGTGCCGAAATTCAGATACTTCAAGAAAACCTGAGAGAGTAGTTGTAACGGCAGGAGTTAAAAACCTTGGCTTTCAGAAGTGCACCCCAGTGTGCACCTGTGGGGGAGATACCCAGCTGCCTGGAGGAGGGGCCACACACAGGCCCACATGCCGGAAGACACAGGATGCCTGGGCGAGTCCCCAGAGCCAAGCTGAGGGGTGGTGCGTACTTGACACCGCTGGCCAGGCGCAGGGCACGGGGAGACTCGGGGTCAGACCGGCATGCACGCTCAGGGGCTCCCCGACACTCACATCTTCATCTTCACTGGTGAAACACGGGCCGTCCAGCTTGTTCACAGCCATGATCACAGCCACAACATCTTTGCCGTTCATGATGGGTGTGGCCAGGATGTTCCTTGTCACATAGTCGGTCAGCTCATCAGCGAAGGAGCTGAAGTGGGGACACTGTGAGGCAAGTGATAAGGGAGAGGCCATTGTTCTGTGGACCTGGAGCCCTGGTCCCCCTGGTCCCTGGGGTCAGGGCTAAGCTGACCAGGCCATGCCCTGGGCCTCAGGAGCCTGGGAAGCAGAGAGGACATGGCCAATGGCCTGTCCTTGGGGCTCCAGCCTGGCTCAGTCCCCAGCACCCCATCTCAGAGCCAGTGACACCCAGCTCTCCATCCACAGACTCTGTAGAGTCCTCGCGGGCACCTCTCCACCTTGCACCCCACTGGGCTGGGTCTTCCCACACCTGCTGCCACCTGGCAGAGCTGGCCTCCTGGATGCCTCTTGAGTCTGTCCAGTCCACCCATCCCCAGGCCCCTTCTCATCCTGGCTGCATCTCCTCCTGCCTTCAGCCACCTCGGGCTAGCTCCTGCACCCCTGGACTGTCCCCAGCCGCTGCGGGTCTCCTGTGCCCCTGCTCCATGGGGTTTCTGGCACCCATGATGAGACCTCCATCCATCTCTGGCCTCCCGGGGGAGGGGTTCCCCCAGTCCCAGAGTTGCCCTTTGGGGATTCTCCCTGGTCAGGGGTCAGTTGAAGGGTTCTTAGGTTTGTCTCCACAGGAAAATGCTCATCTGAGCTTTTCCCCAGCCCTCTGAGTGTTACCAACCTCAGGACCATAGCACCCAAACTTCATTTGCAGAAACACCTGCCCTCTTGTGTCCCCACTCTAAGGACTGGCACCCACCCATCACCCCACAGAGGGGACCTGGGTCTTGGCGCCTCCCCTCCCCTCTGACCCAGTAGGTCTCCAAGCCCTGTGACTTCTCTGAAGTGCCTTCAGCTCTCTGCTTCCACCGCCCAGTCATCAGTGACCAGAGCATCCCTAGGCCCCCACCTGCCTCCCGGCCCATCTTGCTCAGCATGGCCTGCCCGGTCCTCCTCCCTCATCTGAGCTGTCCTGGATCCTGGGAGTTTCCCCACAAAGGCCAGCTGCCACTTTGGCAGGGTCTAGATACCTTGGTGACATGTGGGACCCTCTGACAAGGTGTTTCAGAGCCTTCCAGGACCTCCTGCCTGGCTGCCTCCCATGAACCCTGGGGTCTCAGGGACCACGAAGGGCTGGTGGGGTGACATCACAGCCCTGTGGCACTTGCCACCACTGCCCACAGATGGCCCCTGGTAGAGCACTGGCTCCGCTGCAGTCTCCCTCTGGATTTCACGATGCACTTATTGGAAACTTGCTTTTTAGCTGATTTTCACTCGCCTCTGTTCCACTGCATCTGAGATAAACAAGCCCAGTGTAGCCCTGAGGACTGAGGCCGTCGCCATGAAGGGGGCGTCCAGCCACACTGGCCAGTTGGGGAGATATCAGAGGAGGCTGTCCTGTTGGAGCTGGAAGAGAGGCCAAGCCCCAGGGAGAGACAGCCCTGCAGGGGGTGGGGTGGGAGGGGCCAGCACAGACAGTTTGAATCAGACCCTCAGAGACACTGACACTGACAGCACAGGTCTGGGGGTGGGTGCTCAGCCGGAGGACAACAGACCCAGACGTACAGAAGGAAGGGGCAAGGTGTAGCATGTGGGAAGGGGGTGGGGGAGGAGGTGGGGAGCGGAGGAGGCACTCAGTGTAGGCGCCCCCACTCCTGCCGAAATTTTTTCCCTGGTAATTCAGGCTCCTCGTATTTCGATTTGCAGGTGACCCATTTCTTAAAAAGGAAGTGAGATGAAGCTAATCCCGGAGATTACTATATTCAGGTCGCTGGACCCAGGCTTGTTTGAGCAGATAAGTTTAAGAGGATTGCAGCACAGCTCAGGATCGGGGGTCCATCCACAAGTCTGTTTGTCTCTGGGGACAAGGGGACAGTGGAGACCGGCAGTGGGTAATCCCCACTGGGTTCCTTCGTGGAACGTGGATGAGACTGACCCAGCTCACGGGCCTGCTTCCCACTCCCAGGCCAGACCCTGATCCTCGGAGGTGGGACAAGACACCCTCCCCTGCCCACCGCGGCCTCCCCTTCCTGCTCCTTCTCCTCAGAGGCCCTCACACGTGTCCAACAGGCACCTCAGCAGCCTGGCCCAGTCTGACATGTCCTCCCCTGCCCAAACCACCCTCTTCTCCCCAGGGTGGGGCTCCCTCCTCCTGGCGCACGGGCCTCACACCGCAGAACCTGTCCCCTCGAATCTCCCAGCTCCAGGCACTGCCGCCCACTCCTTGACCAGACCTGGCTTCCCCATCGCTTCTCCTGAACCCCCAAAACTTGCCTGCCCCAGCGAGCAGTATGGTTTCCCAGGAGGTTGCGAATTTAGGGCTCTGGGGCCCACTGACTCCTTTCTGGGCCCCTGTACCAGCCCCTGCTCTGACCCCTTCCTCCCCAGACTCTTGTCCATGGAGCTGTCAGTTAAGGGGGCATTAGTGCCTGCCTAGGCCACCTTCCCCAAACGTGACAGTCCCCTGTGGGCTGACTCGTCCCTCAGGGCTTGTGGGGGCCCCTCACTGACCCCCGAGGCCCAGCACCCACCTCCGTCACATCCTTGACGTTCACGGTTTTCTTGGTCTGAGCCACATGGCCCACGACCCCAATGTCCAGTGGAAAGACGATCTCGGAGTCGGGGGGCACCAGGCAGTCCTCCAGGATGCTGTCGTGCTGCACGCTGAAGAGGCGCGTGGCGAGCTCGGCCACGCCATTGCGCTGGCGGTACATGAAGAGGCTGCAGCGGTCGGCACGCAGGATGGAGCAGAGGCGCCGCAGGATCTTGAAGACCACCCTCTCCATGTTCACACTCTCCTGCATGTCCTGCACCAGCTCGAACAGTGCCGCACTCTCCTCCACCTGGCACAGCTCTCGGAAGCTGGCGCCGCCCGCCAGGGCCGTGTCCTCGCAGGCGCTGGCCGCATCCTCAGGGCTCAGCTTCTTCCCAAAGTACTGGTCCGTGAAGCCCGGGTTCTGGTCCAGGAACTTTTGCACCTGCTCCTCGCTGAGGCTCATGGTGTCCCGCTGCCCGTCCGGCCCCAGGTGCACAGGGACCTCCAGCAAACACTGTCATCAGCAAAGCCTTTCTTAGCGATGATTACCACACCAGCTGACTCACCCTCGCCTGCCCGCCCTCGCCTTAGACCTGGACTTCCCACTTCCTGGGAAAATCAGACCCCCAGGAGTGGGGACTATAGGCTAACACTCAGGGGCTTCGCCAATAGCGGGAGTCCTGGGCTGTAGGGGAGCAGCACTTGGCTTCTAGGGGGGCAGGCCTCGACCCCCACCCCCTGGAGAGAGATAGTCCCAAAAGACACTGGGCCCCTTTTTGCCTGAGGGGCCCTGAGTATCTGGGGCTGTCCAGCAGGTAGCTCCAGGGCTCCTGGGCACCCGCACTTGGGCACAGGTGAGCTGGGGTGGGCAGGCAACCAGCTCTACCTCGGAAAGTTACAGCCCAGCTGTAAGAGGGGGAGAGGGGATGGAGGGTGCAGCCCATGCCAGTGGAGGGAAGTGGGGAGAAGGGAGGCAGGTGTGGAGCTGGGACCACAAGGTGGGGTCTGCACATACTTTCCTTTCTCCTGTCTGGTGACGAGGTGGCTCTTGTTCAGACTGGCACCCTCGGTCAGAGGGCGTCTCAGTGAATCCCCACCATGCGTCTCTCTTCTCAGCCAAATCCCTGCTTATTGAGAGCCCTTTATTCATGACACTCGACCCTCTCCTTGTGTGGAGCCCACAGCCGCACCACTACTGCATTTTACAGACAGGATTATTCCTGAGTGCCGGTGCCTCAGACAGGGCCTGTGGGCCCAGACGGCAGCAGTGCCTCTGCTGGGGGCCATGTCCACCTTTCCCCAGACGTACTGGCCTCCCTGTGAGACATGACGTGATGAAAAGGCTGGATTACAAATGGAGGACCACCCTGGCCTGTCTGACCCTCCTGCCTCAGGATGGTCCTCCACATTGCACCAGAGACTGTGCAGATGTGTGTGTGTGTGCGTTTGCATACACGTGGTTCATGCTGGGTGTGCCCGTGGACTGCTGGAAGTTTGGGGGCAGGGCCTCTGTCCACAGTGTGGACTAGCCGTGCACACCACTCAGCAAAGCCTGGGTGGGCCCCTGGATTCGAGGGTCCCCTCCCATAGCTGCCAGAGAGTGATGCTGATGGACTCGGGGTCCTCCTGGCCAAGCCCGGGGCCTCAATTGAGGGAAAGGGCCTGGAGCTACTTTGTCTCTCTTGTGCTGCTGGAGTCCCTGTCCCCACCACACTCTTAACCAGGCTGCAGGTAAGGTGAGATTTTGACTCTCACTGTGCTGAGCTGGTCGGGAGGCGTGTGTACACGTGTATAGGCGTGCAATGTGCACACGTGTGTGTGAGTGCAGGGCCAGTGCCTCTTGTGCTTACAAACGTTTCCTCAGCACAAGTTCTGGTTCCTGGCCACTCTCTGTATGGGCCCTGGGCTGGCGCCCTGCAGCTGCCTGGCCACAATGGGCCCAGCTGGCTGAGCACGGGGCATCGGCCTTGTGTGTGACGTTCCTGCCTCCGCTTAGTCACGCAGCAGATTCCTTTCAGGGATCTGCTCTGAGGTCTCCCACTTCCCTAAAAATAGTGAGGGTGAATGCGGGCGGGGGAGACACGGTGCCAGGTTGGGGAGGCAGGTGCTGTGGGCGGGGGCTGCAGGGCTTGGATCGGGGGCCAGGGCCGTGGGTCACTTCACTCTCAGCTCAGCACCAGACTGCTACCAGAGCCCCTCCGGAGTACTGTCCAAATTATGCCCAGATGTGATGGCCGTCCGGCTGAGCCGCCCGGAGAGCCAGCGTGTGAGGGGATGCGTCCCAGATCCTCTGCCTGCCCTACTCCCAGGCCCAGCCTCCCTGCTCTCTCTCCCCCTCCCTGCAAGGCTGAGGGTTGCGGGGTAGGGGAATGACGCTCACATGAGTGAGGGGTGCACCTGCTTCTAGGGGAGGGGAGGGCGTGGCCCAGGGCTCAGAGTAGCTGCTGGAGGGTGCGTGGGGTGGGGGGCCTGTAGCAGGAGCAGAGTGGGTGGGGAGGAAGGTGCTGGCTGAGGAGCTTGGGGCGCTAGCGCGGGACAGCTGGGGGCTGTGGGTGAGAGCCAAGGGGGCGCGGAGCGACTGGCTGGCGGGTCTGCTGCCCTGAGCCTGCAGGCTCGCAGGGGTGGGGCGGTGGCCCTGCTGTCAGCGCCCTGAGGAGCCTGGGCCCAGGCCCTGCAGGGCGGAGTGCAGGTGCTGCCGCCTACCTGCAGGCCACCCTCCTCCCCCTCCACACGCCCAGCGGTGGGGCCCAGGCCCTGCAGGGCGGGCTCTTGACGCAGTGAGGTGCACCTGTGAGGTGCACCTGTGTGGCCTGGCATTTAGGTGCCTGTGTCCACCTGGGACGTTCACCCGTAAGGAGATACGCCAGGAGGCCTGCCTGTGAGATGGGCCTGTAGATACAGCTGTGTTCAAGGCCCATCAGACACAACAGGTAACTTCTCCACAGATGAACCTGGAGGCTGTCTGAGAAGTGGGACTGCTCCTTCACCCGTTTCCATTAATTTACCTCTTACAATGTGGAATTTTAAAATTCGCAAGCACGTCCTGGGAGCCATTTATATCGAATGCTATCACACGAGAGAGTTCTGGATTCCCGTCTCAAATGTGGAGAGGAGGCCCCTTCACCAGGAGCAATGCCCTGAAATGAAAACTTGCCAGTCAGGACGGATGGCGGGGAAACCGGGTTCACGTGCAGGAGTCTCATGAAATTTGTGGTGCAGTGGGGTACATGTCCCTTAGGACCTTGTCTTTCCACATGGGATTTGCTGGCAAGATGGCAGGAGAGGTGGTCACTGGCCCTGCCGTGAAAGGACGGAGGATACAGTGGGAGGTGGGGTGAGATGGGGTGTGGTGGGGACTCTGACCTGAGGTCGCCAGAGGGTGAGTGTGCACCCCTTGCCCCGGCCCCACCCTCTGCCCTCCTGCTGCCTGACTCCAGGGCAGTCTCTGGCCCACCAGGGTCTTGCCACGTTGTTTCTGGTGGGTGTAAAGTGAGGGCATGTCGTGAGGCCCCGTGGAATAGGCACAGGGACCGCGGGAGGGGAGCAGGAGGCTGGGAGTGGAGAGAACAGAGGTCCAAGTTGGGGGGGGTATGGATGGAGGGGTGCAGAGCTGGGAGCAGAGGGACGAGGGTCCACCTGTCAGGGGTTTTGGCTAATCTGGTAGGGGAGCCAAAACTTGGGCAAAAAATCACGTCAAGCCAAGAAGAGATAGCAAGGCTCACGCTTTCTTGGGCCGTGGGTCCAGGAGACATTAGCACTTCCTCATTCATATTTCATGACCATCTTCTGTGTAGGACAGACTCGGGTCTTACTGTGCTTGAGCCCCCGGTGTTGGGTGTGAGGACCTACAGACAGGACCACTGCCCCTCCCTGGGAATGCGGCTGGAGGGCCAGACCCACGTACCGCACAGAGCAGAAGGGCAGGTGCAGGAGTGGGACGCATGTTCCTTCTGATGGTCTGGACGTCCAGGCCCCGTCCCAGTAGGATCTGAGGTGCCCGAAGGGCAGCTCAGGGAGACTGGTGGTCCCTTGTGAGCGTGGCTCCGGGAGCAGGCAGGTCAGGGAGGGGAAGGGAGGCCCCACAGAGCGGCTGAGGTCTTCTCAGCGAACCAGCCTGGGGCTGGCCCTGCAAGACTCATGAGTGTGGTCACCTTAGACCATCCAGCCCCAGGCCAGCTACCAGCTGACCACAGCTGCAATGTGACCTCAGGGAAGACTGGCAGAACTGCCCAGCTAAGCCTAGTCCAAGTGGCTGACCCACAGAATCATGAGAAAATGAAGTTGTTTAAGCCACAATGTTAGGGGGCATTTTGTCACGTTATGCATGGCTGGCTCCTTGAAAACAGAGCCTCAGGCATGGATTAAGTGTGAATACTTTACAAGAGAGATACAATCCCAGGGAGCAGGGCAGGGATCAGGGGTGGGGTGGTGGAGAGTGAGTTGAAGTCACCTGAGCCCTGGTTCTTGGGGAGCCGCAGACACAGCTGGCGGTTCAGCAAGTGTGCCCCTTGGCGCGTGCACAGAGAAACCTGCCCAGAATCGCCGTGGGAGGAGGAAGGGGAATCTCTTCTTTCTACTCCCTCCAGCCTCCTGCGTCCCTGTGGCCAGAGCTGGCCCCATTGGGAATGAGCTCTCCACGCTTTGGGGCACTCCTAGCCCCTTGGGCAGCTGTTCAGAAACCCAGACGCCTGCCCGTTGGGTGGAGTTTCACTCACAGCCACAGGGGATCGAGAGCTTGGTCAGTGCCAGGTGGGCCAGTCGGAGGGGGCTGAGCTGGAGGGGAGGCGGGGATCGGGGCACCAAGATTGTCCCAGGGGCCATGGTGTGTGTCTGACTCTGTGTTCCCAGAGGTTCACCCCCAACTAAGAGGTGGTTCTTCAGCCGAAATAGGACCTGTTAGACGTCATGAAAGAAAGCACACGTGGTTGGAGAGCTGGAAATAAAGTCATGCTTCCGCCGACCTTGAAGGAACCAAAGGGGCCTGTGTGGGGCCCATGGGTGGAGGCAGGTCTCCCTCCCTAATGCCGCTTCCACCCCGGAGCTTTATGCTTTTTGGTGATGTACACTCCTTCCAGGCCTCCTCCTCTTTGCACACACATCCGAGCCAGCAATTCTGGAACGGGACTCAAGACACGGGTCACTTGTTGCTCACCACTGTTTTAGTGGCTGTGCAGAATTCCACTGTGCGGCGTTCCCATGACTTATTGAATTAATCTCTTATTCATGGACCTTTAGAGGGTTTCCATGTGGGCTTTGAGGGAGATTAAATGATGTCCTGTCTCTGCCCCAGATCAGGAGCATGTGCGAGCGTGGACGGAGAGGGTCACCTTTGCCACTGATGGCCCTCCAGGAAGGCTTGGCCTCGTGTGCTGCAGGGGCCCAGCTGGGGCTGTGACCTGACGTGACTCCAGGGGAGACGGCAGGAGAGACAGAATCCCTCAAGCTTACAGAATCTTAATGGTTTTGCTTCACTCAATCATAAAAAGGACCCATGGCTATGACTGCCTACCAAGCAGTGTTCCTCATTCATGGGTGGGGCGGTCTTAGGGGCCCATAGGAGTGCAGGGCGTGGGGGCAGGGAGGTCGAAGCAGTCATCCCCTCGGTACCACAAGGCTGTATCTGGTCTCTTCTGTTTAAAACTATAATGAAGAGGGACCTGCTGAGTTCACTTCTGCCTCGTGTTTTTTCAACCTGGAATCTGTGAATGTGAATCAATTTGGAAATAAAATCTTTGCAGTGATAACCAATCTAGGATGAGGCCATCCCCAGTGTCTTTATAAGAAGAGGCACAGAGGGGAAGGCCATTCGTGGATGGAGACAGAGACGGCGTGGTACGTCTGCAGACCAAGGGGTGCCAAGGACTCCAGCCAGCACAGAAGCTGGAGAGAGACTTGGAACATATTCCCCAGAGAGGACCAGCCCGCAACTTGGACTTCTGGCCTCCAGAACTGAGGGACGCTGAACTGTTTAAGCCCCTACTCTGTGTAACTGGTTAGGGCAAACCTAGCAGAGGAGCACCAGTGTGGGCCAGGTTTGGCCGTGGGCTGTGGTTTGCCTGGTCCGAGCTTCATTCTGTGGCCAGTGACCCGCTGGGGACCAGCTAGGAACCACCTTGGCTTCCCAGCAGCCGTCACCAGTGCAGAGGGGAGTGCCCGGGCCATGCTGACAGTCAGAGCTGCTGCTTTCTGAGCACACACAGTGGTCTCCCAGTGGAGGCTGTCCTGGGGACCGCCAGTCTGAGGGACGTGCCCAGACCCAAGGAGGGAAGAGTTGTAAACTTGTGGGAATGGAGCTGGAACCCACCCTCCTCCACAGTTTGTTGGTTCAGCCCTTTGAGCAGCTTTTCGGAAACTGCGGCAGAAATTCACTTGCAACTGTAGGGGTCAGGACTCCCCAGAGAATCAGACCAATAGGTCTGTGGCTCCAGCCTGGTGTGTCCCAGGCCCGGGACCTGAGTGGGACTCGCCACGGGATGTGGGAGTGAAGGGACAGACTGAATGCACAGAAAACAAGTTAGAAGGGATGGGGCCTCATTTGAGACAGGGTATGATTACTGAGCATTGAGACAAAAACTTAGGCGATGAGCACAGGCAGGAGGATCAAGAGGAACATTTATGAGTCCTGTGACTGAACATTGTGGCTCAAAGGACCAGGAGAAACTGCTCAGAAGACACTGTGGCTGCAAGTCAGGTGGCGAGTAAGGAGCTGGGATAAAATACTGCTGCCCAGCTGGGATCACGGAGGCTGTGGCGGGCAGTCCAGTAGGAGGATTACGCTCCACCCGCTCCATCCCTACAACCGACCTCAGGCAACTGGTCTGTGGCTGAGGGGATGTGGGAGGAAGGAAGACTGTCACCTCTAAATAGCCAGAGGGGGAGGGCCTCCACTGCCCTTTGTCCCTCTTCCATGAATACATTCTCAAAAGGGCTCTCTGGAATCCTGGAATGAAGATGACATACTACAGCTTTCTGCAACCACAAAATATGAATGAGGAATAACTTGTTGTAAGCCACACTCATCTGAGGCCGTTTACTACCCTAGAATAACACCAGAAGTTAACTTATTTTTAAACCGCAGTTCAGAGTTGACTTAATCCTATTCTCCAGTTCACAAGACATTATCATCATTGGTCCAAGTCCCTCTTATATTTTATTTTGCCCATCTGTCCTCTTGATCCATCCATCCATCCACCACTCACCATCCATCCATCATCCATCCATCCATCCACAATTCATTCACCTTCCACCATCCATCCACCATCTATCCATCCACCATCCAATTCACCATCCACCATCCATCCATCCCAGCTCCTGTCTTCGAGTTTGAATACTCCCTTCCAGTACCTTCCATCAGAAACCACCTTAAAAAGTTACGGGGGCATATAAAGAAAAAGTTCATGTTCTTTTATGAATTTATGTTCAAACTAAGAGATTCAATTTACTCATTGTTACTATAAGCCACCAAGCAATGTTTAAAGGGAAATTTATAGCATTATATAAGAAGGAAGGTCTCAAATCAGAACCAGAAAAAGAAGGGCAAACTAAAGCCAAAGCAAGCAGAAAAAAGGAGAATAATAGAAGAGCAGAAATCAATGAAATAGGAAACAAAAAATTAAGAAAGTAATGAAACCAAAATCCAGTTTTTTGGAACTGGTCAAAAATTAATAAACCTTTAGCCAAACTGATGAAGAAAAAACACATGAATTATCAATATCAGGAATGAAAGAGGAAATTTCACTACAGATCCTTCAAATACAAAATAATAAAATTTTTTTTTTCAAACATTTTATTCTCTCAGCTTTATTGAGATATATTTTACATATAATAAAAACCACAATTTATAAGGGGATATTGTGGACAACTTTATGCCAACAAATCTAAAAACTTAAATGTAATAGACAAATTCTTCAAAAGACACAAACTACTAACACTTCTTTAAGAAAAAATACTATAACCTAAATAGCCCTATAACTGTTTTTAAAAATTGAATTTATGGTTAAAATCACTTTAACCCCAGATGGCTTCAGAAATGAATTCTACCAAGCACTTTAGGAGGAAATAATACCAATTCTACAGACTCTTCCGAAAAGAGACAATAAGTGAGTACTTATCAACTCATTTGATGAATGCAGCATTATGCTGACACCAAGACAAGACAAAAACATTACAAAAGAAAACTGAAAATAATATCCCTCATGAATATGCACATAAAAATCCTCAACAAAACAATGGCAAGTCACATCCACCCCTGTATAAAAAGGACAGCATGTCATGACTGATGGGAAAGGCAGACTTGTGCATGCAGTCTTTTACCCCCCACTTGGCCACATAAAAATGCACCTTGGACCTAGAGCATTTCCTCACCAAGAGGTAAAGAGTCCTCACAGCCTGTGCTGGGCTTGTCATCTGTGTGGGCATATTTTTTCCTGTTTCAGACTCTACGTGTGTTCCTTTGTTCTGCCTATATCTGTTGCATGAGGGGAGGAGATGGGGTCCTTCTGCTGCAGCACAAGAGGGGTGCATGCAGGCTAATGGCCATGTATCAGCTGCTGTGAGGGACCCACTAGTCATGGGAGACCAACACTCACTAGTGAAGCTGTTCTCTTGCTCTGTTGCTTCTCTGTGTGAGTAAAGCTTGTTCCATCCAGTGCTTAACTGTACTGTGTTTTTCCTTGGTGACTCCAACACCAAGGTGTAGTAGACAGAAGTATTTGTACTTCTCCTCCAAAGAGGGATTTATCTCAGGAATGCAAGGTTGGTTTAATACTGAAACTCAATGAATGTAATTCACCATACTAACAGACTGAAAATGAAAAATCATACAATAATCTCAACAATTACAACAGCAACAACAACAATAGATTGACAAAACTCATCACCTGTTCAAGATAAAAACTTTCAGAAAACTAGACATAGATTTCAACTTGATGGATGTTTTCTCCAAAAAAGCTACAATTTACATCATACTTTAAGATGAAAAACCAAATGATTTCCCACCGAAATCAGGAACAAGGCAAGACTTTTTTTACTCTCACTACTTCTATTAACTACTATGCATGTGGGACTAGCCAATGGAATAAAGCAAGAAAATGAAATGAAAGGCATGCAGGTAGGAAAGGAAGCAGCAAAACTACTTCCACTTACCTGTGATATGACTGTCTTTATAGAAAATGTTAAAGAATCTACAAAAATAGATTGCTAGAACCAATAAGTAATTTAGCAAGGTTGCAGGATGAAAAGGCAGCTTAAAAGTCAAACGTATTTCTGGGGTTGGGGGTGGGTAGAGCTCAGTGGTAGAGTGTGTGCTTAGCATGCGCGAGGCCCTGGGTTTAGTTTCCCCAGTACCACCATATACATATATATGTGTGTATATATATATATATAAAATCACCTCCCTTCCGAAAAAAGAATTAAAAAAGAAAAACAATTTTAAATCAAATGTACTTCCATACACTAGAAACAAACAATTGGACAATAAATTATTATTTAAAGTAATATTTACAAAAGGAATAAATATATGAAATTCTTAAAGGCAAGTCTAATAAAATGTGTGCAAGGCCTGTACACTAAAAACTATAAAATATTGAGAGAAATTAATAAAGAAAACATGCCCTAAATAAATGTAGAGTTAAATCATGTTCATGGATCAGAAGAGTCAACATTGCTAACATATCAGTTACTCCCAGGTTAATCTATAGGTTCAACATAATCCTAATCAAAATCTTGATAGACGTTTTTGGGTAGAAATTGCCAAACTGATTCTAAAATTTATATGGGAATGCCGAGGCTCTAGAATAGTAAAAACAATTCTGAAAAAGGACAACTTACATTACCAGTTATCAGGTTTTATTACAGAGCTACAACCATTAAGTCAGTGTAGTATTGGCAGAAGGGTGGACATACAGATCAACAGGATGGAAGCGGGAGTGTAGAAATAGTTACTTGTTCTTACAGACATTGATTTTCAATAAAAGTGCGAAGGCAGTTTCTTGGGAAAGGTAAGTACTTTCAGCAAACGGTGCTGGAACAGGTGGACATCACCTGCAACAACAAAAACCTCAACCATTACCAACACCAGACACAAAATCTAATTCAAAGTGGGCCACAGATACGTGCTTCAGAGCTAAAACTGTAAAACTGTTGAAAGAAATAGAAAAAATATTGTGACCTTGGTTTAGGCAAATATTTCTGATATAAAGCACAAAAACCGTGAAAGAAAAAGTAATAAATCAAGGTGGGGGTATGGCTAAGTGGTAGAGCACTTGCTTAGCACACACGTGGTCCTGGGTTCAATCCCCAGTGTCTTTGTTAAGGGAATAAAAAATTTTTTTGTAGGTAAGTAAATAAATAAATAAACCTAATTACCTCCCTCTCCAAAAAAAGAACAAAATAAACAAACAAAGAAAAATTTTTTTAAAGTAATAAATCAGACTCCATCAAAACTGAAAAGTTTTGCTTTTTAAAAGATACTGTTAAGACGATGAAAAGGCAAGTCAAAGGCTGGGAGAAAACATGTGCAAGGTGTTTGTCCGATACAGAACTTGCATGTAGAATACACACAACACTCTCACAGCTCCATTACACGAAGACAACCCAGTGTTTAAAACTTGGCAAATGATTTGGAAATCTGTTTTACTAAATAAGATATCTGAAAGGCCAATAACTACTAACTTCTCAGGTATTTCACCTAAGAATACATATGAAAGACTCAATCAACATCATTAGTCATCAGGGTAATGCAAATTAAAACCACTGCACCCACCAGAATGGCCAGCACTACTAAGAAGACTGCTGACAATACCAAGGTCTGGTGGGGCACAGGGCTGAGCAGAGTGTAGAAGGGTGCGGTCACTCTGGAAGACAATTTGTCAATTTCTTACAAAGTTAAAATAAACTTACGACACAACCTAGCAATTCCACTCCTAAGAGAAACTGAAACACGTTCACAAAAGACTTGCACATAAATGTTCACTAGCAGCTTCACTCGTAAAAACTAATGTCCATCATTTTGTGACTGGATGAGTGAATTTTGGTGGAATTCTACTCAGCACTAAAAACAAATGAATAACAACAAAGTATGGTCAAGTGAAAGAAGCCAGACATGAAGGACTACATCTTTTATGATTCTAGGGATATAAAACTTTATACTAAAACTATAGTAACAGAAAGCAGACAAGAGCTTCTGCAGGGGACCTGGGAGGGTTGGGACCAGTTGTGTATCATGACTGTGGTGGTGACTCACACCACTGTGTACAGTTGTCCAAACTCATTGAATCGAACCCTCAAAATTAGTGATTATTGTTGCACATAAACTGTATCTCATAAAAAAAGAGTACAAAATGTTGGTATTACTCACAATCCAAAAACGCACAGGCCCAAGTGCAGCAGTGCACACGCAAGAGAAGGCTCTCAACAGCTTTACTGATAAAATCCCCAGCTAGAAGCGTCAAGTGTTGATCATCAGCAGCGTGGTAAACAAACAGTCACACCGCCGCTCAGCGCCGGCAACGACAGTGAATGGGCTACAGACCAACAGGAGCACGCTTCAGGCTCGCTGAAAGAAGCCACACATGTAAGAGTCACGCGCTGTGTATTCTACTTATATAAAATGCAAAGACCAGGCAAACCAAACTCAAATGTTTAGGGGTGCACGCTTAGGGGATAAACGTGTAAATAAACACAAGGAAGTGGTTTTCAACGAAGTCAGCAGCAGCTTTTGGGGGCGTGGCTCTTGCATCCTCAAGTCTGCAGTGTTCTGGGTCTCGATTAAGACACAGATGCTCGTTTATAAGTTAAGTTGTTACACGCAATTTTATGGATTCTGTGGATCTATTATATTTCACAAGACAAAAGCTTGTAAAGTAGTGATCAAGGTACATTCTCTGTCTCCAAGAGCTCACTAGCTTTGGTTTTGTGAGACTGAGCTCTTTAGATTAACCATCACCTGTGCGTAACTGGCACAGAGATGCACGCACGCATCTATAGACGAAGATAAATACTGATCATTCCTGGGGAAACGGGACTGAGAATTAATAATGAAAGAAAAATGTGAGCATTTATCCAGTTAAAAATATAAGGGATAGAAATACTGGAAAGTTAAATGATAAATTAGAAAAAATAATTAGAATCAGCCAAATTAATGGATGTCAACACTGTAGGAGATTGGATTTTAAATGCTAATAAATATGTCAACATTAAAATGAGGTTTAAAGGTAACAAGGAAAATATTCTTCACTTGATTCGTGATTACTGCTACAATCAGAAAAAACACGTTGGTTTAAAAACACATTCTCTTTGGTCTCTTTCTGGTTCCCTGTCTTCAGAATGTGACAGTGATGTGTCCTGCATGGAAGCACTACAAGCGCCTCTGCGAGGTTGCTTGGCATGTGGTAGCTCTGGGACTTTAAAAACTGCCCCTTCCCACCACCCCCACCACCGTCCAGTCACTTTTCACAAGGGCCGTGCTTCTTTCCGGACTGGGCTCCCCGCCTGAACTCTGAGACCCCAAGTCGCTCCGTGGACTGCAGCTGTACCAGGCGCCCCTCGGCCGCTGAGTAAAGGCAGGAGGATGCTGCCAGGTGGCCTGTGAGACGGGGGTGGGCTTCACAGGTGAGCCTGGTAGGGGTTGGGACAGAGGATTCTGTCAAAAAGCAACAAAATTAGCTTTCAAAATGTGCATGGTTTGTTTCAATTTACACCCCTGATTATAGGTGTCAGAAACCAGCTTAGGTGCAGAGGGGCTCACTGTGAGAGTGGGGTAGTTACAGGGTCCCCGTGAGCTTTGCATGACAGAGTCCCCAGACTGTTGCCCCTCCCTCCTGCAGACACAGAGGGGAGACAGACACACACTCAGGAAGACAGCTGACTATCTGCTGAGTGTCAGGCAGTGGATGCAGAGGGGAGCAAACCATAGATCTAAGTACAATGATCATCGTGATGGTGGCAGGACCCCTCCACCTGCACCTGATCCCTCAACGTGCCTTCACCTCCCCAGCCCAGTCTTCATGAGCTAGTGCTTCTAAAACTCACACTACAGCATCCTCTCTCCATCATCAGGATGAAGTCCCAACTTGCACAGCTCAAGACCCTTCGTGACAGGACATCTGCTGGTCACTCTCTGCCCATGGAGTCCCACACGCTCTCCTTGGGGCTCCCTCCCAGAGTGCACTCCCTTACCACAACAGGGAGATGGGTCCTCTCCTGCCTGCTAGTCTGGCCTGCGTCACCTGGCCCTGTTCTCCTTGTGAGCAAAACCAAACTGACATTAGATTCTGTCCTAGGACAGAGCAACCCCAGGTTGGCTGGTGTCCACCCATTCATTCATCCGCTCACTCATTCCTTCCATGTGGCTGGGGTGGAGCTGAGTCCTGATGGGGAGGAGTTGGAAGGTAAAGCTGGACATGAGTGGCCTGCACTGAGCTCCCAACCAGGTGGGGAAGACAGACATTTAAACACTGGGAGATCTGCCTGTTGTGGGGGACACTCTGTCAGGGGCTGAGAGGCAGGGAGGCGGGGGTTGTAGGAAGATGGGGGCAGGGGACAGGGAGCAGGAAGGTGTTGAGGGGCAGCGTTAATGGGGGGTTAAGGAGGTGGGGGTGCAGGGAGGTGGGGGCAGGAAGTCTGGAGTACAAGGAGGTCAGGGAGCAGGGAGGTGATGGGGTGCAAGGAGGTGGGGGCAGGGAGTTGGGGGCACAGAGAGGTGGGGTGCAGGGAGGTGGGCAGGTGAGTGGCTGCAGGTGGATGGGGCAGGGAGGTGGGTCACAGAGGTGGGGTTTGAGTCCTGTCTCCCAGGTCACACGATTATTGCTGGAAAGCCTCTGTGAGGACCACAGGTTCACGTGCACAGTTTTTGTTGCCAGGACTGAATAAGACAGCCCATGAAAGCACTCATGATAGCGTCGACCGGACAGCAGGCACCCAGTAAAGTTAGGTACTGTTAGGTGAGGTGAAGCTAAGATCTAAGAAATGAGCAGGCCGAAGCTGGGTGGCAAAGGGAACATACAGCAGAAAAGGGAACAGCATACGCCGAGGCCCTGCGTCAGGAAGAGGCACAGCCCGGTTAATGAACAGGGTGGTGGTGGGGTGGGGCGGAAGTGTCTAGTGAGGGGCTGGGGGGGGGGGGGCTCTGGAGGAGAGAAGAGGCCAGACTCCAGATCAATACTAAACCACTGACCTGTCCAGTACAGATCCTTTGATTAGTGAAGCGGCTTCAGAGCCCCTCCCAGCACGGCCCTGCCCCAGGTCTGCCCAGGCCGCCTCAGAGGCCAAGCGCAGGACCTGCCAACGTCAGCTCACTTCCTCCTGCAAAGCCTGATCAATCTGGCTGCGGAGGGCCTGGCTTTGGGAATGGAGGAGTTGCTGCATCCTCGCGGAGGTGGCTGCAAACCTCGTCTCCCTGGAAACCGAAATAATCACTGGAAGTCAGCTCATGGCAACTAAGCTCGCGCGTGGGTGCCACGAGTATTATACAAGCTGACTTACACACTGTCCTTTTAAAATCCATACACCATAAATGTGGAAGAAGGCTCACTATTCCGACTTTTCTGGCAAGTCGTCGTGCATGAGGAGAAGCACGGAACGAGGAGGTTCAGCTGATGTTCTAAAATCTGCACTCCCTGCTAAAAATACAGCAAACCTGCTCCTTGTCGCAGCGATTGCCGTTCAAGACAGTCCCACGCAAATGTCCAGAGAGCCGCATGAAGGGACTTCACATACATTCCCTGGGCAGATGGTTTCCGTGAAACGTGGGCGAGGGGCCCCTGCGCGCGGGCTGCCTGGCGAATGTGGGCGCAGCTTTCTCCAGACGCGAGGGACCTTTGGAGGCTCGTACCCCTGCTCACCGGGCACCACCGGACGCTGTGAGCTCTGGGGGTGTCTCCACAAGCCAGGACTGGCCAAGCGGGTGGCAGGAAAGGGGGCGTGTTCTCAAAGCACCCCTTCACCTTCCCATCCCCTCCTCCCCCAGCGCTTTCCCTAGCTGCTTCCGCGCCTGCCTCCCCAGGATCCAGCGCAAAGTTATTTAACGCTGCAATTAGCCGGCAGGGTGAGTCATCGGCTCCCCGGCCTCGTTCCTGCAGCGGCAGGGACGGTGTGCAAAGAACCACCGGCGCAGGCCCAGCCGCTCGGCCCGGTGGGACCTCAGAGGGCTTTCCAGAGGCATCCCTCCCAGGTCTCCTTTCAAGAGGACGATGGGGGCGCCCAGAGAGGCCAGGGAGAAAGCCATCTCCCACGCCCCACCCACCCTCACGCCTTCCTCTCGCCCACCAAGAGTACCTCGCAGTCCACCTAGATCGGAACGAGGGGATTCAACCCCCATAGCCCCCTCCCCCGCGTTGCTCGCTAGCCGTGAATCGCCTGATGAATTAACTCCCTCGCACCCGCGTCGGGGGGTACATTCCTGCATGATCCCCGACAAGGGCTCTTTAGACTAAAGCCCAACGAGACTCATCCAAGGTCCTGCCTGAGGTTTCACCTCCAGTTTGGCAGTACCTCTCCCACCTCCCCCCACCTCCCTCCCCGCGCACACGAGCCAAGCCGACCTCCCAGGCTGCACAGGAGGGTCCCAGCACCCGAGCTCCTCCTCCAAACCCTCCCCTCGACCCCGCATCCAGACTCCGGCCCTCATCCCCCGAGCACCCGGGCCCCCTCCTCCCCCGGGCTCCCCTGTTCCCTTCCCCCTACCCCCGCATTCAAACCTCCTCCCCACGCGGGCTTTCCCTTCCCCCTTCCTTCTTCCCCTCTCCCCCAGACTCGCCCCTTCCCCTTGTCCCGCGCTCAGGCTCTCCCCCATAGCTCCCTCAGCACCCGGGCTCCCTTCTTCTTCCACTTCCTGCACCCCAAGCTAACTTCTTCAAGCTTCCTGACCTCTGGCAGGCGGGTGGGCAAGGAGCGGGACCCCAGCCCTGTGACCTGGGGAGCGCGAACGCAGGGGAACAAGAGGTGGGAGGTCCTGGGGGTGGGGCCTGGGGGAGATCAGGGGAGAGAGCCCAGGGGTGGAGGGTGGCGCTCCCAGAGCTGCTGGGGGCGCTGACAGGGGGAGGAAGGCGGAGAGACACGGCGAGGGGGGACCTTTCCTCCGGGAGGCGGCAGAGGGGTGTCCTAGGGGCTGCGGGGGTTGGTGGGGCGGAGGAGGGCGGCGCCTGGGCCGGGCGCGTAGGGCCGCGGGCGGGGTGGGGGAAGCTGAGCGTCCTGGGAGGGGCGCCGCGGGCTGGGGAGGGGGCGCTCGCGCCCTGCGGTCCTCCGCGCCGCATCGGTTCCCTGCGCGGGGCTGCGGCGGCGGCGGGAGGCGGAGGATGCAGGCTCCGGTGGCGGCGGCGGCGGCGCGGGCCCGGGAGAACGCGGGAGGATGAGGAGGAGGCCGGCGGTCCGGCCGCGCGGCGCCGGGAGGAGGCGCAGGCGGCGGGGGCGGCGGCGGGCGGCGGCGGGCGCGCGGGGTGCGGGCCGGCTCGGGCGCGGAGGATGAAGTGGAGCGTCCGCGGGGCCTGCGCCGCGCTCTCCTCCTGCCTCCTGCTCGCCTGCGCGCTCAGTGCCGCCGCCGTCGGCCTCAAGTGCTTCTCGCTGGGCTCGGAGCTGCGCGGGGAGCCGTTCCGGCTGGGGGCGGCCGCCGGCGCCTTCTACTCCGGGCTGCTGCTGGCCGCTGGCCTCTCGCTGCTTGGCGCCGCCCTGCTCTGCTGCGGGCCCCGGGACGCGCCTCTCGCGGGGCCGGGGCCGGGCCCGGGGCTCGGGGTTCCCGCGGCCCCAGCAGGGGCTCCAGAGGCCGCGCCGGGCGAGCCGGGTAGCGCACCCGGGCCTTCGGGGCCGGTGAACAGCCAGAACCTGCTCCTCCTCGGCGTTCTCGTCTTCATGCTCGGGGTCCTCAGCGCCTTCGCGGGCGCCGTGATCGACGGCGACACCGTGTCCCTAGTGGAACGCAAGTACTCCCACTACTGCCTGCCCCCCCGCGCGCCGGCCGCCGCCACCGGCCCGGCCCCGGGCACCCCGGCCGCCGTCCCCGGCCCGGCCCCCGGCGCGTCGCGCGTCCGCAGCACCCTGGACAGCGCCACGTCCGCCAAGTGCCGCCAGCTGAAGGACTACCAGCGTGGCCTGGTGCTTTCCACCGTCTTCAACTCGCTCGAGTGCCTCCTGGGCCTGCTCAGCCTCCTGCTGGTCAAGAACTACAAGTCTTCGCAGGCCCGGCGAGGCCGGCGCGGCCGGCGAAGGGGAGGCCGGGCCCTGGCGAGGCCCCGCGGCGGCCCGGGGGTTCGCACGCAGCCGCCGGCCTCCCGTGCGCGGCGGGGCCGGCGGGGCCGACGGGGGCGCCGACTGCAGCCGCGGCCGAGCGAGGCTTCCATTCTGTCCCCGGAGGAGTCGGACTTCGCCGCCCCAGGAGACTGCGCGGGTTTCGCAGCGCACCACGCGGTCTCCTATATCAACGTGGGCGTCTTCCACGCGTTTGACGAGGCGGGCGTGGAGGTGTGCTGCGGAGGGCACCCGTCTGTGGAGCTGCCAGGGTACGCGCCCTCGGACCCCGACCTCAACGCCTCCTACCCCTACTGCTGCCGGCCGCCCTGCGAGGCGGCGCGCCCCTGGGAGCCGAGCCGGGCCAGCTGAGCTCTCCGGGCCGGTACGAACTGACCAAGCCCGCCTCCCTACCCGGCCCCCGCAGCGAGGGAGGACAGGGCCTCGCGGGGCGCAAAGCCAGGCCGCTCTGTGGCGTTGCATCTTCCGGGGCAGTCTGGCCCAGCGCCTCGGAGGGCTCCCCGCCACCAGACTGGTCCTCCAGTATTATCATTTCTGTGTCTGGGAGGTTTCTCTTCTTTTCTGTGTCTGTTCATATCCGGATTCCATTTTAAAGTTTACAATAAATGTTTTGGGGTTGGCTCGCCCCCACCGCACTTCTCTTTGGCAAGTCAGTTCCGGGCGCCCTCTGAGGCCCCGGGTGGGAGCTCACCCTGCGAGCGTGATTCTGCGGCGGGAGGAACCCTCGCTGAGAGGACAGAACGGCAAAGCAGCTGGTACTTCGGGAAGGAGGTGGAAGCGCAGCAACAGCACCACTTTGTACACGGATGTGCCTGCTCTTGTTGGTACTTTCTTACTGTAAAGCTCTCCATAAACGGTGAACATGTTTGGTAAATTTATTGCAATTTAAAATTGGTGAGTTCCTTTATTAAATTAATTGCTATGTTATTGGAAATATTCATCAAATTAGGGTTAGAGGATGTCTACACACAAATCAGTTTGGGGAGAATGGTTTAATTTGGTCAGACAAATGTTGAGTTTGAACAGCTGTATTCTGCTCGCTGGTTGACTAAATCCAACCTCTTTCTGAGGCTAACTTTCTGTGTGTATACCAGGTCCCAGACATTTCTTTTTTTGGAAACTGGCGGTGGGATTTTTACTGCAAAGCTGAGCTTATTTTGGTTAATACATATGAACAATCCAGTCCTATTTTGGAAAATCGCAGTCATACTTTTTTGGCAAAGATTATTTTCCTGTTGATTAATTCATTCATCTGGTAATTTTGAATATTATAGCATTTCCCTTGAAATATACCCCTTAAGTAGCCTTAATTGATGCGAAGGTCATACTTTAAAATCATTAGGATACACACGTGTTCATCTTTACACACACAATATGAAATGCGTTCCAAATGACGATGAAGCAGATTTCCATCCAGTCTTGTGGGCTGGCTGGGAGCCATGCAGGCTCTGACTCCTGGGAACAGGTGATCCAACTCTCATGTGTTGGAATTGTGGCACCAGGCAGGTATTCTGCTAATTCTGAACGTGCTCTAAGTAGAGCCCCACCTTGGCCCCCATGGTATGTGCCTCCAGCAGGAGTTGGAGACACACCCAGTGCTCTGGTAGAGTGAACACAACACAAAACACTTGAGGTGAGAAAAGCTAAAGAAATAACTGTGTAATATTTTCAGAGACTATTGGGGTCCACTTCTTATTGTGAAAAAGTAGCCAGATTTAGCATTGGAGGCATGATTTCCAGGAGCAGGCTCTAGGGTGAGACCTCAGCTCCCAGGTATCCTACCCAAAGCAGAGTTCCCCGGACCCAGGTGACCAAGGCCCCACTCAGCCGAGACCTGGCTGGGCCGCCCAGCTGTAGCAGAGGCTGCCAGAGAGGCGGCCCCCTTTCCAAGCAGAGAAGTGGAGACCTGTCACAATTCAGTGGAGGTGGAGGTGCAAACATGTTGCATGGATGTTGGACAATTCCTAAGAGAACTGGAAATTCTGATCACAGAGCCCATGAGCAATGGCTTCTCCTGTTATGCTGAAGCCATCAGAGGAAAAAGAATCATTCATGGCCAGTCTGTTGGGTTCTCATCAACAGCCCTCTTCAGATACTGGGACATTAGGGCTCCTCTCCTGCCCCCACAACCCCCAGCCCACTGGCTACCAACCGAAGCAGAAAACGTGGTAAGTGGCAGCAGAAGGACTTCTCCCCATCCACCTAGATTAAGTCAGCAAGGCATTGCCAGGCATCTCCTGCTTCCTGAGCAGGGCTCTTCCAGACTCCTGGAGCAGAGACCTCCCACGGCCGCTGCAAGGCTGACCTCCCAGAGCTACACAGAGGTGGTGGCCAGGCCTGCGTGTAGGCTGCCAGTGGGCTCCGGTAGAAGGTTGCTGGTCAGAAGCTGTGAGGACAGAGCAAATACTTGGGCAGCATAGACATAAGACCTCAGACCTTCCCACAGCCTTCCTGTTTTCTGAGGTGTTCCATCTTACACAGTTTGTATAGCTTAAAATGTTAGATATCTTAAGATTCTTTCAAATTTGCAAACAAAATCAGTGATCTCTCCAAAGCTGCAGACTTTCCTTGGGATGGAAGAGAAGGCAGGATGGGGTAAGATGGCAGGGAGCATCAGTGGGGCACAGACAGCTGCGTTTCCCCTATCATTTATATATGACCATGAAACTAGATGGGGCTTTCAAAATATGTGTTTCTAACTCCATGAATATTGTTAACCCCACTTTATAGAGGCTGATACAAAGATGTGGAATACCAGAGCTCTATTTTTTAAAGTTTACTAGAAGAAATAAAATATCAAATATCCCTAAACTCAGATTGTCTCAGAGATCAGTACTCAGGGAAACAAGTGGAGAATCTCAAAACCACTAAGCTTCCTTCTTATTGGGATGAAATTCCTTGTGGCCGAGTCAAGTTCCTTGAAGGGTGGCCAACTCACAAGCGCTTCTTATTCACATTTATTCTACTTTTTGGAAGTTTAAGTTAGTCATTAGAATTGATTCTGTATGCTTCTGGGAAAATAATGCTAGTTCTTGGAGCTTTCTTAAAATAGGTTTCATCCTACATCCCACAATAATAATAAAGTCTTGGCTTGGCGGAGGCCAGACCGAGAGTTTACGTCATGATGAGACACCGAAAGTCAACACACTGTAGCATTTCCACATGGCCTGCTGCTGAGTTTGTGCTAAACACAAAGCTTGTTTACCTCTCAGGGAATAATTTAGTGAACACAGTGCGGATGACGCAGGCTGGTGGGACAGCTCCTCGCCCAATCACACAGTCGCCAAACGAGCTGTGTTTTCTGAAGATTGATGTACGAACACTCCCAGGTCTCAGGTGCCTGGGTGTACAAGCCTTCCTTAGCCAGAGGGGCTGCTCTGCCCTTTCAACACAAATTTGAACACACAACTGAATTTTTGACTGATATTCAATTAAACAATCATTTAATTTAAAAAATCAGTCAGACGGTGTTTGTAGTAAAGATCGAACTGTTGGCGATCAACGTTTTTACTCCTGGCTGGTGTCATGACGCCGTGCAGATAGAAACCTCTAAGGTACGTGCATACACACATATGGCTGCACACACGTGCACACAGGTATGTGTGACACATGCACACACATGGCAGCACAGTGAGTGCATGTGCACATAGGAATGCACACAAACGCAAATGCACACGTGTGAACATGCAGGTGAGCTTTTACACTCCCACACATACACGTATTTGCAAACACACACACACGTGCAAGGACACACATACACACACAGCCTCCTGGCGGAGTCTGAGGGCCAGGCCAGCATCCCCCATGCACCCCCGGCCACAGGCCAGTAGAGCACGCACGAGGGAGCAATCCCTGGAGGTACCTTGTTGCGGATGCTCAGCAGCACATAGGCCCGCAACCCTGTCCATCCAGGTGGGGTGGGGCAGGCTGGTGGGACAACTCCTTACCCAGAGGCCGGCCCCTCACAGCAAGCCACTTCAGAGCTGCTGGGGTCAGGGTGGCTGGGGGGGGCCGGGCACACACTGCTGCGGCTTGGTTGGTGCTGACCTCTGGGCGGCCTCCGGGCCCAGCTCCCGCTCTGAGCCACGTTGTCCAGCAGTGCCCTCAAGGTTACCACTGCCCCAAGCACTGTTTTCTCACCAGGATATGGAAGAAAATTAATAAGTGAGAAACCCTAAGTAAATGAATCCTGGCATATAAGTAAGTATAAACTCTATAAACTTGTATACCTATTTTTATATGAAACAGAGGCAGCAGCCAGCCTATTGTCCATTGGTTTACTTTCTAGGTGATCCAATGTCTTTCCTTAATTTGCTGCTTTTCAGCCCAGTAATTGACAGAGAAAAAACCCACCAAAATGGAAAAAGAAAACTTAACTTGGGAAGATAGTGCACAAATATCATGACACCCCCAACCTGAATTCTAAGCACTTCTTAGGGTGACTGATGGGAGAAAACCTGGTGGTTCCGCAAAGCAATCTTGTGTTCTCTCTCCCTGGTCCCGTGATGTGTGGCCGTGGCCACCTGGGATACACCGAGGGCAGGAGGCCGGGCAGACCAGCAGTTCTGGCCACTCTGGCCCTCCTGCAGCACCTGGATGGCCTTGCTTGCTGTTGCCCAGGCCTGGGCTCGGCCTCGTGCCCCTGCTGTGGTGCCTATGCTGTTCCTGTCCCTGAAGCCTGGCCCATGCCTTCACCTCCACTCTTTATACACATGGGTCAGATCATGCTGTCCCACTCAGGAACTTTCAAGAGCTGCCCTTTTTCTGAATGAAAGTAGAACCTCGTGGACCTGGCCCTTCTCTGTGAGCCACAGGGGGCTGGGGGCAAATTGACAAGGGGCTCCCGTGTGGGGGCCCCGAGAATAAACAGGTGGGTGACTGAGGCTGGTGTGCTTCCTGGACACACTAGGTGGCGGGAAAGTGAACCTGCCTGTGTTGATGAGACCGGAGGAGGGGAAGGGCCACCAGGATATGGGCCTGGACCATCTCAGGGCCTGGACGTTTTAGGAGTGTGGACTCATTTCCTGTGACTGCTGTCACAAAGCACCAGAAATTGTATGGCTTAAAACAGCCAGTTTTTACTCTCTCACGGTCTGGAGGCCAGAAGCCCGAGGTCGGGGTGTGGGCGTGGGCGTGGGCGTGGGTGGTTCCTTCTGGAAGCTCCAAGGGAGACTCCCTACAGGCTTCTGGTGGCTGTGGGCAATCCCGGATCTTCTCCTCCCTCTGCATGTGTCCTCTGCCCCTCATAAGGACACCTGCTGGCTTTAAGTCCACTGTAGTCCAGAGTGATCTGCAAAGACCTGATTTCCAAATGAGGCCATGTCCTGAGAGAACAAGAATTTGGAGGGACAGTACTGAACAACATTGAACCCTGTACAGAACTCGTGGAGGTTCGCGGTCTGCTGACTCCTTCCCACCCAGGGAAGCAGCTGAGGACCCCTAGGGCCGGCATCCCTTCCCTGGCCAGGGCTGCGTGGGAGGCATAAAGACTTGGAGCCAGGTCATCTGTCAGATCAGTATTCTAACAAACCAGAAACATTAAAACTAATTACTGAAGGGAAAAAGTTTTCTGAAAATAAGTTGTAGTTGTCTTATTTGCAGACATTTTCAGAAAACAGGCCTAGTCGCTGTGAACAGGTCACTCTTCTCTTCCTGGCTGATTGGGCATGAGCGGTGTTGGTGCCAGGGCTCCGGGTTCAGCTGGGAGGCTTGACTCTGCAGGTGACAGGCCCCCAACTGCTCTGACCAGGATCTGCTCCTCCGTCAGGACCCCTCGGGCCTTCCCCAAAACCACAGCACGGAGACTTGGCCTCTGCCTCACTCATTTTAGCGGCTTTATTTCCACCTGTTCTTCCATGTCTCGGCCTCGGTTCCCCTCGTGTGTGCCCACCCCGGACCCTGTGCCCACCCCTGTGAACTGGCCCTGCTGGGACACTGAATTTGCTGGGAGCCCCCCGCATACCCATCTGCAGGACCGTCTGTTGGGCAGGCCCTTGGCGGCAGGGCCTCCTGCTCCCTCCAGCACGCCCACCGGGGGAGCTGCTTCTCCTTTGGGTGTAACTCAGGCTCTCTTTCCTAAAATGCTGGGCTTCACTTCTCCCACGCTGAAGCTCGCTGCCCCTGTGGAGCTGCCTGTGCCTGGGAGCTCTGCCCCGCCTGGCCTCCCTGCCTCTTGCTGTCCCCACCCCGTTCCCTGGGGGCTGCCAGAGGTCACGCCCTCTGCTGCCTACCCACCCAGACTTTCTAGAGCCTGCGCCCAGCTCCAGGGTCCCTTGCACACCACTGTCTCTTTGTTGGCTCAGGGGTCACCTGATCCATGGCTAATGTGTTGTGAGGGCTCATTGTGGGCCAGGCCCTGTGTGTCCAGCACTTTGGGTCACTGCCTCCATTAATCCTGGAAAACAGTCACTTTACAGGTGGGAGAAAGAACTGAAGTTTCGGGCCATGCCGTGGGCCTAGGTTGGGGCTGGTGTGGGGGGAGCAGGGCCTGAGCGCAATCCTTCTTGGTGCCAGGGCCCCTTGCCTTGTTCTAGGCACAAGCAGGACCAAGGTTCTGTTCTAAGTGTCATTTGTGGGCCCAGGTGTGGAGTGGACAGTGGGACAACCTCCATCTCCCTCCAGACCTCTGTGCTTTCTGCCTACTGCCTGCTCACTGCCCCTTCAGGGTTGTCTGGACCCAAAAGTCAGCCTTTTCTCAAAACTCAACACCTCTGTCTTCTTGGTTGAGTGGCTCCATCCCTAGGCTGGTCCCCAAGCCCTTCAAGTCAGCATCTACTAATTCATTTCAGTTTTTGTTCAACAAATACCAACTGGGGCAGATGCCAGGGACCGAGGGTGCCCCACACCCTGCCACGTGCCCTAATTCAAGAGCTTGTGCTCACTCTTGGGAGGCTGTAGAGTAAAGAGATTTCTACATGCTTTTTATTGTACTAAGTGCAGAGATCTGGTTGTATTTATGTGTGAGGCACATCTCAACCTGGACAAGCCACACTTCAAAGACTCGACAGCTGCTTGTGGGGAGCTGCTGCTGACCAGTCTGACTTAGGCAGGTCGCTTCCCTGCACGTGGCCTCTATTTTGATCAGGAAAAGCAGTAACCATGATAAATTGCAACGTAATGTAAGACACGCACACCCACCCTCGAGATTCAGTTTGCACCGCCATAAAAAGTAACACAAAACCCTCGCGGTTTATGGTGTCATTCTCTGTTTTGGTCCCCATTTCTCTTCTTCCTTTAAACATACGAGGTTCCAGGAGCTCCCCTCATGCTCTGGGTCACGCCCACCTCCACTTGGTTGCAGGTCACTCCTGGAGGTGTTTTTTGTGCTTCGACCACAGAAGCTTGTGTCCTGCATGTTGTACAGTATTGTTTTGTATCTTTGTAAACTTCACATAGTGGTGTCTACTGAGAAGGGTTCCTGGACCCAATTCAGCGAGTGTGGGTGGAGGCTTCTCCACACCACTGAGCAACTCTCAAGCCAGCTGGGTGTCCGAGAATCCAGCTCAACTCCCCACTACCAACCTGGCATAGACTCAGATTCTGTTGCAACTCCACCTCAGATACCACTGCAAGTCCAGTCACCTGTGCTTGACCGACTGGCTACAAATCAGAGGTTCCCACGGTCCCCTGGGGTCGTTCCACTAATTTGCTAGAACGGCTGACGGAACTCTGGAAAACCTGGTGTTGACTCACTAGATCACCAATTTATTATTCAAGGGCATTAACGGATACGGATCGACAACCAGATGAAGAGATACACAGGGTGAGGTCCTGAACAAGGAAGCCTCTGTCCTCATGGAGCTGGGGGCCAGCACGGTGGCACATAAAAACTCTCTGGTTCCCTGACATGGAAACTCTCCAAAAAGGACCAAACAGTGCTTTTTTTGAGGGGAAGGGGTGGGGACGGGCGGTTATGGAGGCTTCATTACACACTTACGATTGACTGAGTCGTTGGCCAGTAGTGACTGACTGAACCTCAGCGTCCCCCCTCCCCAGAAATAGGGGTGTGGGGTGGGGGCAATGGGACTGAAAGTTCCAAACCTCTGATCACATGGCTAGTTCTCCTGCAACCAGCCCCCACCCTGGGGGTGGGGTCCAAAAGTCAGCTCATTAGCATAAACCCAACAGTGATGGAGAGGGCTTGTTACAGGGAACAAGACAGCTATTTCACCTTTGTGGCCCGGAAAGGACTTTCAGAAACTGAAGACGAGAGACCAAACATTGTAACAAAATGAGCGCCCATCCCTCTTACCGGTAGGAAAATTCCAAGAGTTTTGGGAACTGTGAGTCAGGAACTGTGCATGAAGACAAAATATATCTGAGAGACACATTCTGGTCATACACATGTTTCGTAAGTTATAATATCGCTTGTACTGTGTCAGTCTCAGCACTGTGTCTCTGAGGTTTGTCGGTGGTGCTTCCTGGAACCCTGGTTCTCCCGTTCTAACCGGTGTGCTCAGGCAGCTGCCCTCCGCTCAGTTAGCGTTTCCCCAGGGCCAGCCCTAGGTCATTTCCTTTTCCACCGTCATGTTGAGTCTTGAACAAAACCCCTACCTGTCTTGTTCCCAGGTAGGACTCTCTGGGCCCCAAGCCCAGGTATGATGTGGGGTGTGGCATTTCAGCTCTGCCAGGAGCTGCAGGAAGCGTCACCCTGAGGTTCCCCGATGGGGATCAGCACGACTTGCCACCCTGGCAAATTAGGGCCATCTTCCTCAGCTCCCTCAGAAACCACCTCACTTTTTCCTCCGGCTGCTGGCTGGGAAGCAGCATCTCAGGGCTGTCCAGTGAGGTGCCGACTGCTCAGCAACTTCTGCTTTCTTTCTCCCCAGCGTCAAAAACAGGTGCTGGTCTTTCCACCTGTTGACTTCTAGGAGTTCATGACACCTACCCTGGGTCTGCTTCTCCGGGAGTGTCTCATCACGGAGTGGAGTTGTCTTCCATCTGTTTGTCAAAAAGTAAATCGCACGTATTAATCCTTTCCTTTCTGGCTTGTGATACAGAAAACAAGGATTAAGCCGTCTGCCGCGGTGGTGCTGACAGGCAGTAGACCCTGAGGGGACTCAGGAGGAAACCCGGCCCCTAGAGAGTTAGATGCACAGGTCAGGAATAATTTTAATGAAGCCAGGCTCTTGTGTCTTCCCGTGTATGGAAAAGCACTGAAATCTTGACCGCAAGAGATGGGTCCTTTGTGAAAGGCAGTAATATTTTACCAGGACGTGCCCTTGACTGCACCTGCTCCCCAGCCGGAGATCGCACATAAACCAGGCTTCTCCGCGGCCTCTTGGGAGCAGACTCTCGGAGCCGCTGAGCCGCTGCCTCTGGGCTGCAGATCTCAGCAGGGCCTTGAGTAAAACTTAAACTCAGCGTGTTTGTTGTGCATTTTAAAGTTGACACTTGTCTCCCTGTTTCTCGCTTAAGGAATTCTCCCTATCCTGATGTTTTGAAGATATTTTTCCTTTTCTTGTAAAGATTTTGTAGTTTTGCTTTTATATTTAGGTTGTTGGGGCTCAGGGTAGGCTGCCCCAGAACGTACCTTGATGGCATATTGACTGTTTTGAATTAAGGTTCCTGAAGAAACTGTCAATGTGAGAGGGACACTTTGAGCCTTCTCTCTGCTCCCTGAAATCAGGAAATAAGCCTCTCACGTGAAAGGCACCTTCTCTGGGCCTGAAGGTAGACAGGGAACTAGGGCTGGGACGCCTGTGTAACCAAACCTCGTCACTTTTTACGTTTACTACCCTAAGCCCAAACTCTGTTTACATTCTTCTCTAACTGAGCTCTCAAACCTAAGCTTCTTTGTTCTGTCAATTCCTCACCAATTTATGTAGGTCAGCGACTGCATTTTACCCTTAATGTCTGATGCCTGCTTTGGCTAGTACGTAGGTCTTATTTCTGTGAGAATTTTTGAATTTCGTTTCCTTTTCTCTTGTTAATCTGTCTTTTGCCAATTTTATTATTAGTCTACCGACAAGAACTCAATATGGGCAGGGGTTGAATTCTGTCCTCCCCAGCAAGGCCTTTAATCCATCTGGGAATTTATCTTTATTTATCATGTAAGGTAGAGATCTCACTTTATCCTTTATTATTACGTATACATGTGTTAATCAAAATTCTAGAAACTGAGATGAGACCTGATTAAAATAAAAAGCATTTATTTGGGGTTTGTTAGGACTGTAGCCCAGGAGGCACAGATTTGAGAATCCCTTGAACTGTGTTCTGCCAGACCTCAAAGATAGGGAGGTGTGCAAAGGCCAAGTCTGCAAGGTTACAGTTAAGTTACATGAGTAGTTTATCAAGAATTAAGACTGGAGCTGGCAGCACGTGAGGGTGTTTTTTAAATAAGGATCAGTTGGGGTTGAAATAGTCCCATAGTTATAAGGGAGACCTTGAGACCATAAGGTTGCAGCTGGCAGCAGTTAGCAAATATTGTTTTGAGAACAGCTGGTGGTGTCCTTGAGTTCAGAGAAAATGCAAGTTTTCTGTGGTGCAGGGACATGTCTGAGACCAGGTCTTCAGTGACTGCCTGACTCCACTTTTGTATGCTGAACTGTGATCACGCTGTTACACTTTCATTTTTCGGGGTGGGGGGTGGGGTGGGGGGAGGCAATTCGGTTTATTTATTTATTTATAGAGGAGGTCCTGGGGATTGATCCCAGGACCTTGTGCATGCTCAGCACACGCACCATTTCCTCCCTTTGAGCTACTCTCCCCGACACTGTCACATGTTCAATCTGTCATCATGTGTGTGCACGCCTATCTGTCACTCACCCAACCATCCATCTCCTGTATCACTTTATCTTTATTGTCTGAAGAGCTAACTTTTCTTGCACTTTTTCTTTTTTATCATGTTAAGCCAATTATTTCAGTGCCTTTATTAAATCTGTTATTTTTAAGTGGTTATAACATCATCACTCAGGTAGGGGAGCAAATTTGCCACCCCAAAATGTGTCTCTTGGGCATATTATTTCAAGCTAGCTATTTTCTAAGAAATAGTGGATATGGGAAAAATTTTGAAAACCAAATAGGAATTACCCTTTTGTAAGAAACGTTTCCGTTTGTTAAGAGTGTCTCCTGTCAATCTGCCTCATGTCAATTTAATTCTCAGATCAGCTGGAAGAACCTAGAAGGCAGGAAAATTTTCTCCTCCCTAACACTCACATACACTAATCGTCTGCATTTACACAAATTTCCTCCTATGTTACTCTTTTTTTTTTTTTTTTTTTTTACTGATTGGCATGTCCAATATCCTCCTTTAAAATTTTGCTCTTGGCCCTGTCCACGTGCATTTTAGACAAGATGGTCATGTGCCCTGCAGAACCTAGCCAGGATGCAGGTTGGAATCACACTGAGTCTGCAGGCTCCTTTGGGGATAATGCTGTCCTGTTAATTTTGAATAGGTCTACTTCTCTCTTTTGGGTCTTACATTTTTCAACAAAGCTTAATACTTTTCTCTGTAATTGTCTTGCATCTTGCATGACTTTTGTTAAGATTTTTCCCTGAGATGTATTTTAGTTTTTGTGGCTATTGTAAATGTTGTCTTTTAAAAGTTTTTATTTTTTATTTGGCTGTTGCCAGTTTAAAGACTATTACTGACCTGGTATACTAATTTTGTATCCAACAGCATGCAAACTTTTCTTTTCAGTTTTAATAATCTGTCTATTTCCAATATCATCTGCGACTAATGTAAAACAAAGAATGTTGCCTTCCATCTATTCAGCAAGGACCAAGTCTTTAGCCACTGCAGCCACTGACCTACATTACACCCCAAAAGGAATTCAGGGTGGGAAAAACAGGATGAAGCGTTCTGTATTTTGGATAGATGGGCCCCTAGACAGTTAAGATGTGTAGGAAGAATTTCAATGACCTCAGATTCTTGCATCTTCCCGCACATAGATAAGCACTAAAATCATTATTTTGAGATATTTGGGTTTTTTGGTGATTAGCAGTAATCTTTTACCAAAATATATGCTTAACACATGTATTTCCCAGCCCCAAATTCTCATAGTCTGACTCCTCCCCTACCTCTTCGGAGCAGTTCCTCAGAGCTACTGGCACGCTGTCTCTTGAGCTATCATCCTCAATAAAGTCCCCGAATAAAGCTGAAAATCTTATGTTGTGCATTTTAAAATTTCAGTTGACATTAATAATGGTTTTGTTTCTCGCTCTCTAAACCCTCTGCAAGTGATCCAAGTGTTCTTGCTAAGACCTTGTTTGGGACCCAGGGCAGGCCACCCAAATGTGCTTCAATAGCATGATGATTATTTAGAATTAAATTTCCTTAAGAAATGGCCCATGCAGGAGGGACACTTTGACCCTCCTCTCTGTCTCCCTGAAAGCAGGAAATAAGTCTCCCATGGAAAGGTGCCCTCCCTATACAGGAGGTAGAAAGGCACCCTTATCTACAGAGATAGAGAAATTAGGACCAAGAAGCCTGTGAAAACAAACCTTGTTATTTATTTTACTTATTTATTACCCAAACCCAAATTTTGCTTAAATTCCTTACTATAAGCTATCAAACCTAAATTTCCTTGTTCTGTCAACTTCTCTCAAATTTATTGTTTCTTTGTCTAAAAAAAAGGTATAAAAACTGCCTACTTCGCCCACTTCTTAGATCCCATTTCTATGAGACCTCTGTGCTTGTGAATTAAATCTGTTTCCTATCAATCTGTCTTCTGTCAGTTTTACTATTAGTCCAGCCGCAAGAACTCAAGGGGGTCGGAGGAACCTCCCCTCCTGACATCTCTAACCCAAAGTTAGGTAGCGGTGGGATGGTCGGCCTCCTCTCCTGATGTCTGACTTAAATCAGTAGGTATGAGGTTTGCCTGGAATCTTGGCAGACACTTTTTAGCACATCAAGGAAGTTTCTTCTATTTTCAAATTGCTAAGAGTTTTTCTTTTTAAGGGGTAATTTGTTTTCTGCGTTTCCCCCCCCCATGTAAATGGGTATTGAATTCTATCAATTGACATAATTATCATTTGTTTTGTGAACCGAACCCCCCACCCCCCACCCCAGAAGTTTACAAATAAGAAAAGAGTTTATTTGGAGTCTTAGAAATTGCAATTTGGGAGGCACAGACTCAGGTTAAACCAAGAGTGTTCTGGGAAGAGAGACTCCGAGGCCCATGAAGCTGTGCTCTGACACAGAAAGGAAGCGTTCGTCCCTGAGGGAAGTTTAGGATAAGTGTCTGATGAATACTTTGAGTTTCTGGCAGATGTCTTCATTAGCACAGTAAGTGGTCAAAAGGTCAGATTCCATCCAGGGTGACACTGTCTAAGTTAGTCTTCCTCAGTGGACTTCCAGCTGCATTTGAGACTTTCTCAGCAACAGTGACTCCGTTTTGATTTTCCTGCCACAGGTTTTCCCTGGATTTATCTGTTACTGTGGTAAATAACACTAACCTATGCTTCAATTTTAAGCCGAGCTAAAACTGTACCTAGTTTAAAAGTCAACTGTACTATTGGTTTACCCGTCTATCAATAACCAACCCCAGAAGCAACCACTTTCCTTGGTAATATGCCTCTACACTTACGGAAAAAATGGTTATAATACAACTCTCGTTATTTCCGTCTTAGATATGATTACTGATTTCTTACTATTGAACGTTGGGACTAGTTTTCTTACACCCCCCCCCACTTGACACACAGCCTTTTCTCCTCACCCTCCCAGTAGAGTCTGGGCATTTTGGGGGTCAATTCTGTATTCTACTTTGTTAAATCATAACCATTGTCCAGAGGTGAGGTATAAGGTACCCATGGCTACAGTCTCTTTCTTGTTTTCCTTGAAATTAACAGCTGACTAATGTTTTCTAGGAACCTGTGGCCGACATTCAGCAGAAGTGAGAACATCCCCTCCACGTGTTCAAGTGTCCCAGGTGATCCAGGACTTCTCTTCACGCAGACCTCCCTCCCTGCGCCCCCACCCCTCCTGACATGGGCTCTGTGGGTCTCTGCACAGTCAGGATCCAGGGCCTCCCTTTGCTCCTCTCAGGTCCCTGCTTGCATATGCTGTGTCCCAAGATCTTGGTGGGGGCAAGTGGACCTGAATTCCCACTGAGCAACACTGGCCAGTCATGGATGTTTATAGCAGCTTTATTCATAGTTGGCAAAACTTGGAAGCAACCAAGATGTCCTTCAGTAGGTGCATAGATAAACTGTGGTATCTCCAGACAATGGAGTATTATTCAGCACTAAAAAGAAATGTTATCAAGCCACAAAGAGACATGTAGGACCCTTAAATACATGTTACTAAGTGAAAAAGACCAACCTGAAAAGGCTACATACTGTATAATTCCAACCAAGGAGACAATAAAAAGATCAGTGGTTTTGGGGAGGGCAGGATAAATCTGTGGTGCACAAGAAATTTTTAGGGCAGTGAAATTATTCTGTGTGATAGTGTAATGGTGGATGTATGTCAATATATGTTTTTCAGACAAATGGCTATATAGGACAAAGAGTGAACCCTAATGTAAACTACAGACTTTAGCTGATAATAATGCATCAATATTGGCTTGTTGATTGTAACAAGTGCACCACACTAATGCATGATGTTAGTAATAGAGGACACTGTGTGTGCAGATGGAGTATGTCATACACTGAGTCTTTCTGTACATCTAGAACTATTCTAAAAGATAAAGTCTGTTAATTAAGAAAAGACAATGGTGAAGATAAAATGGCATACTAAAAACTCTTACATTAACCCAAAGAAGGCAAGAAAGGTGAAACAGAAGAATAACAATGAAAAAAAAAAAAAAAGAAACAAATTGGAAAATGGCAGCTCTAAATCCAATTCTATCAATAATTATATTAAATGTAAATGGAATATATATTCCAATTAAAAGGCAGAGATCATCAGACTAGATAAAAAAAGCAGGATGCAAGATGTGAGTTTACAAGAGCCATTTTAAATACAGACACAGTAGGTTGAAATGAAAAGGATGGAAAAAGATATATGCAAATTAATCATAAGAAAGTTGGGACGTGAAGCAAGGTGAAGGCCCATTGGCGAGAATCATGTCTGAGATGCAGGTTACAACTGTAACTGGCCAGGAGACGTGTGCCTCGGCCTCCAGGGGCTGGTCCACTGGGGTCCCCACTCCGGAGCTGGAACCCAAGGAGGGGCTGGGCCTGATCCAATTGCTACCTGAGCTACTCCTGGTGGTGCTGAGCCACGTGCCGCCACACACGCCACAAAGTTTTCCAGGGCTGGTACACTCTGGTAGACTGCCAGGCCCTGTGACTGATCATCCTGGCCAGGACCACGGCACCCTGAGGTGCACTGCCCACAGCCACACCCCCTGTTGACAATCCCAGGCCCTGCCTCCTGGGAAGCTTCTGCAAGTGTGGCCTATAGGACATAACCTCATCTGGAACCTCAAGGGCCAGGAAGTCCTCTGGAAATGGATGATGCTGAGGGGTGGGGACCTGCCCATGACCCTGGACCAGCCCCTGTTCCTGGACTTGCCCCTGACCCCAGACCTGCTCTCTCACACTTAACTCTTCACCCCACCATGTCCTTCACCACAGCAGAGCCTAGTACTGTCTGATCAGATGGCCCACAACAGTTCCCAGCTCTGTGGCCTCAAGCAGGATTTTCAGCCTCTACACCTGTTTTTACCTGTGATTAGTTCTGATAATGGTCCCAGGTGGTAGGAAGGTCATAGCAAAGGGCCTTGCACACAGGCCTTCCCATCTCACTCAGCAACTCCCTCTGGAGCACCTGCCGCCTCCCGCCGGCCTTCTGGTCAACCCCCTATTGGCCTGGCCCCAGTACTCCTGCAACAACCCAGGGGCCACGCTGGCTAACCTGTTCCACCTCCTCCCCATTCGCACATCTTTCCCCATTCTTTCTTGCCTTGGGGCTTTGACTTGCTGGTCCTTGCTGACCATAGCTTGTCCACACTGCTCAGGATGCCGCTCAAAAACTGCTTCCTCAGAAAAACTGTTTCTGAACATCCTCTCTGAAAGTAGCATTTTTGTCCCTCTATACTCTTCCCTGCATGGAACAACAGATCTGAGTGATACAGCCTCCTTCCATTAGAAGGTCAGCACCATGAGAGACAGTCTCTGTTTTGTTCACTGACGTACCCAGGGCCCAGGGCATACAGGCACCCACTAAGCAAATACTTGTTCGGAAACTGGAGTCGGCCTCTAACCCTTAGGACCTCAGCAAGAAGGGTCAGAGGTCATTCTGAATACTGTCTACAGGCTGCCTGAGACTGGGTGCCAAGCACGTGAAGAGCAACAAACAGTGGGGCAAACTGTCATGCCCTGTGGTCACTGGGCTCCTCACCACCAGGTTCCTGCAGCACGTGCTGCATGAGCAGGGCAACCCTGCGGGAGGTGGGAGTGCACACGGTGCTGCCCCCACACCTGAGGTTGTCTCCAGAAAAAGCCCCGTCCCCGAATGCACCTGTACCTGAAAGAATGACAAACTGGTTATTCGAGTTTGGGTCTGTGGCAGACATTATCTTCAAAATGAACAAAGTGAGACTGTCAGTCCCAGGAAAAAAAAGAACACTCAGAACTTACTGTCAATCATAAAATTTGAGTTTTCACATGTAAGTTAAAGTCTTAGAAAACTTGCATTTGCCACTGTGAGCTTCCAATATTCTCAGACTTTTCTGATGAGACTGTTGACGACGTAACAAGTGAATTCTGGTTCTGAACAGTGGACAGTGTCAACACTGGAGGAGCTACATAACTCAGAGAATCGTCACTTTCCAAATGATAACACAGATGTTACAGGACCACACCTGGGAAAAAGATCCACTCAGAGTGCAGACAGATCAATGGATTGAACGCCACAGAGCACAGAAGATCACTGATACGGTTTCAGATTCTACAGTAGGACTAATCTTTTCTTTTGTAAAATAACTTTTATTCTGAAAAGTTTAAATCTCACAAGATGTTGCAAAAATATTACAGCTCCATATACCATGCACCCAGCTTCCCCTAGTGATAGTATTGCCACAGCACTTGTCAAAACTGGCGAAAGAGGCTGGTGCCAGTCTGGTAGCAGGCGTGGACCCGGCAGGTCTCATCTGTTCACAAGCACTTGTTTCTTTCTTTGCCAGCTAACTTGGAAGAAACCATCACCTGTTGAATTTTAGTGCAGTGTCAAAAAAAAAGAACATCCACAATGATCAGAAAAGGACATTAAAGCAACTGCGTATCTGTGACTACTTTAACCACACCCACGCATCACAACGGACTGAATGCAGAATCCAACAGTCTTCAGTTAAGCCAGACATCAGATTTGCAAAAATGTAAAACAATGCCACCCTCCCAGCTACATACTTTTGTTTTGGAAAATATAAGGTTTTTTTCCCTTAAAAATGTTATATTAACACGCAATGGGTTTATATCTTTATTTTCAAATGAATGTATATTTCAAATGAATATGTATTTTATATGTACATAGAATTAGTTTTAATTTTAAATGCCATCAATGCTGACAGAAGTAATCACATAAACCGAAGCTCCTGGGGACCCCAGTGGCTTCCAGGGTATTAAAAGGCTCCCCGAGCTCTGCGAGGTGAACCTTGGCAGAAGGACATCCTCCTGCCAACAGAGCCCCCGGGCTCTCTGAAGTTCACACGCACCATGACAAACCTGGAAATGTCTTCTTCTATTTAAACACATATATTTGGGTCATATCATAACCTACCCTGAGAAAATTAAAAGTTTAGAAGTTTCTGGAGTGATTGTCAGCAGGGGAATATAACTCGTATCCAAACTAAGTGACTTTTTATTAAACCACTTACTATTTAATCTAAATTCAAGTACAGTCATCACAGAAATTGAAACTATTCATCAACATGGTAGAATTTACATCTTTTTTTTAGAATGATCTTGCATTTAAATAAGATTTTTTTATTATGCCAATCCATGAAATAAACAGTAGACTTTAAAATTAAATTATTTTTCCAGTGCCTCAGTAGTGTAGTCTAAGACTTTGTGTTGGTCCGGTCCATGGCTGTGAAGAACACACAGACAGCAGCTGTGACGAGCAGGTGCATTCCCTCATAGAGAAGTTTTGGAGAAAACACACTCCATATAAATAAATGGTAACGCAGAGATGTCACCAAAATGATATATGCGGAAACTGGAAAAGAACAAACCAATGCGTAGCAGAAGCAAGCATGACTCAGTGCTGAACTGCTGTTAACAAAAAGGGAAATATGTATTAGTATACATACGCCACCTCCTTACTGTGTAAGGCATGGACACATATGTAACCACATTTCTATACTGAAAATGGCTGTGGCAGTTCCTGCTCCTGGGAACACGCCCCTCCCCCGCCACTTGAAGTCTGGGTCTGGTCAGTCTGGTGGCCACTGAGGTGCTAAGGAGTCAGAGCTGCACATGGGCAGCTCCAGTTACTCTCCAGGGCCACCACAATCTGTAAAATATTGTCGAAAATGCACCCCCAAATTTTACATAGTTATTTATTTAAGAACTATACACACAGTATAAAATATAAACAAAGAAAAGAAAGCCACACAAGGATGAGATGCACATGCTGCCCAGCGGGCGCCTCGTCTGCCTGGCCTGGTCTGGGGACACTGGCTCCAGGGTGTGTGCTACGCAAACAGGGAGGCAGAGCCTTCCTGAAATGGAAGCAACCCCTCAGAGTGCACAAACATACTGCCTTTGCTTTCAAGCCACCAACAAACCATGACATAAATCTAACCTACTCTTTAAGGCAACTTCCTGAGATGGTGACTATTTCAAGACAGCAAGTTCCAGGCACCCTTCACTCTTATCCACCCCACAGACCCTCGGAGGTCACGCTCCCAGATTCTGGTTAAGCCCAGTTCCAGTTCTGCCACCCTGCCCCCCCCACCCCCGCAGTGAGCCCATGGGTGGCATCTCTGTGGTCACAGGACTGCTGCGGCTCTCCTGTGCCCAGAGGACCCGCAGCCCCAAATGGCCTGCCCTACCCCTGGGCTCTCTCACTGCCCTCACCCTCAGCGGGAACATGCTCTGCTTATTTGCATGGGCAGTCTCCACTGGCTGTGGTCACTCCCACCTGCAGCCCCTCCTCCGGGATGGCGCATAACTGGCCCACACACTGTGGACTGTTCATTCTTATTTAAGGAAAAGGAAAGTGATGACAAAGACCTTTGAGCCCTTGGGTTTCAGACATCCTGTCTCTGGAACAGGAGTGGCTCTTCAAACTGTCCACTTGCCACCAGAGTTTGCGTTAAAGACAAAGGAGAGTTTCACCTGTTGGTTTCTGAGCTCAGGAAGTTCACCAAGTGGCTGGCCCACAGCACGGGCCCCGCGTACGTCGCAAATGCTGTCAAGAACACCGCTGGGATCTCCATGTAGGTGTCCAGGCCCACAAAGCCTGCCGAGATGTCCACGGTGGTGATGCTGTTTGAGTTTCCCTGCACATGGAAGAAACACGGCTGACCCAGCTAGTGTCATGACATGGCCACTAGCGACCGTGAGAGCCACAATCATGGTGACGTGGACACACAGGAGCCCCAGCTGCCCATCCACTCTTGGTCTGGGGTTGACCCTGGATGAGCTGCCCCTCCACCGGCCTGCCTTACTCCCAAGTGTGGAGGAGCAAGTGAAATGTCCCTTACCTTTGAGAAACTATATAAATGTGTGTGCAGACAACAACTATGGAAAATTTCAAACTTTCCCCAGCTCATCTAACTTAGACAGACACCCTGACCTCCCTCCTCAGGGACACTGTCTGAAGGCTGCACATGGCCCTGGGGGCTGAGGGTGGCGTTGCCACACGGCTCATTCGAGGGTGGGCGCTGCTGCTGGGTGGCGGAGGGCAGGCTGGCTGCTTGGTGTCTGGCTTATGTGTCAGACTCAAGATCCTGGCGGTCACTGCCCAGGCCCGGCCAGGAACAGGATAGTTCGTCCTGCACAGGAAGGGTGGGGGTTTGAATCCAAGGGCGGGGTCCACTTCCAGTCTTTGATACTGGTGTCCTGTCCTCAGACATGACATTTACAAATCTGACAGCACAAATGTCTGTCCCGGCCCAGCGAAGGCCCTCCCGACCTGGAACTCTTTATCTGATGGCCCAGGACATGAGTCCAGACCCCACCACCTCCTCCTTCGGCTGCATGTCACTTGGTGGTCACTGATGCAGGGGCCCCGACGCACACGGAACAGGTGCTCAGACCCCCAGTCTCCTCCCTCTCTGCCTCTTCGGCGCCCTGTCCACACTGGTTCCTTTGTCTTCTTCCTGCTCCCAGCTGGTGCTCTGGGACCCCCGGGCATGCTCTGCATTTCCCCACGTCTGCGATGCCTGGGACCTTCGAACTTTCTTCTGATAGCTAAGAAAAAGCCGTGTTCTCAGTGGTAAAACACGTGAGGCACACAAAGAATGGCACTTGTGGTCCCGGCGCTCTGGTTGTCAGAGGGGCTGCCTTCCTGTGAGGGGCAGCTTGGACCCCAGGGAGGCGGGCCACCCTCCAGGTTTGCGCGGACCCCAACCCTGACTTCTCGGCAGGGTCCTGATCAAGGCCGGCTGGCGCTGAGAGCTTATGCGCACGGGCTACCTCCTGCTTCTCATGCTGGGTCATCTAACCCTCACAGCCCCTGAGGAGAAGGTGAACTACTTATGAGCTTATGACCCAATTTTACAGACGAGGAAACTGAGGCACGGCAAATGCCTGCAAGAGGCCTCCTATCTCAGAGGTGCTGAGCACCAGGGTCAGGACAACCTGCCTGCAGCTCTGCTGGGAACTGCCACCCTGGATGCTGCAGGAGCGCACGTCTGGAGAGAGGAGCACGTGGGCTGTCAGGGGAGAGCTACAGCTGCAGTGAAAGGGAAGGAAAGTGGGGTCTGAGGCTCAGGGGCAGGTCAGATCCCTCCTGCACTTACGGACTTCTAGAACTTCACCCCCGCCCACTCTTGGGCTTTAGGAAACAGAAGGAAAAGCCACGCACCTGAGGTGAGTGTCAGGAAACCAGGGGAGGAGGAGATGAGGAAAAGGCCCTGGGCCAAGCTGGAGACACACTGAACCAGGTAAGCCTCAGGGGTCTCAGTGGAGGAGAAGGGAGGAGCCAGTGACACAAAGGAAAGACAGATCTTCATTGTAGAGATGGGAAGACACAGACGCTCAGGAGGTTTGCAAAGTTCCTTGGCCAGAGAGCTCATGTGTCCACCCTCATGAGTGCCCCTTGACCAGGGTGGTGATGCAGGAAGACTTGGATGGAACTGCGTCCCTCCGAGGCCAGGAGCTGGACACTCTGTCCAGCTTCCCAGGCGCCATTCCAAGTACACAGGTGCATACTGAGGTCTACCCTGGAGGTACCTTGAACTTGCCTCTGATGGACCCTCAATACTCAAGAGAAGAAGTGACAACCACAGGGCCCTGGGGGATTAATGACCAAATGGGGAGACCCAACAGTGCCCAGTGCTGACAGGCAGGGGTGGAGGACGAGAGCACAGTTATCATCCACCTCCGATAAATCATGGAAACATGACGTGCATCCCTGACTGCCCGTGTAATCAGACCCAGCACAGCAACTACATGTCGTCACCAAGGACGTCTGCCTTAAATGAGTAAATGTACTTTTTCTTATGAAATATATGCGAGGTTTAAGCATAATATACCACGTCACACTGACAGCTCCTTCACTAGACAGACGTTGTAACTTCCCAGCTTACGGTAAAATTTTCTCAAAGAAAACTAAAGACAAGGGACATAAAGAGTTATTGTTGTTTTCTACCTGCAGTGATCACGAACACCTACCTGAAAATAGAAGAATGCCTGACCAAACCAATAATGCATCACGGTGATCTCAGCTGCGTCGTGCCTCAGGGGCCTCCAGATGAATGTGGTCAGGATGGCCTGGACCAGGAGGCTCAGCACTAGGACGGGGAGGTTGTGTGGTCGGAAGAGCAGCGCTGCCAGAAGCACCAAGCCGCTGTACACCTCCCAGAGGCCCAGGGTCCTGGCTGCAGAGTCCGTGGTGATGACTTGAGATTTAAGCAAGTCTTTGGTGCCCGTGAACAGAATGCCAAGGACAAAGACATAAACAAAACGAGCTTCAGTAATGCCCCTAAAAAAGCAAAACAGTTAGATTCACTAGCACCAACTAGAAAAATTCAAACCCACAATTTCCCTTGAAACCATGTGTCTACTGAACTGACTATACAAGCCTCAGCACCTGCCCTCCAGGGACTCTTTGGCCGTAGGGGTGTCTGCCTCTGCACATCAGCTCCCCCAAGACCCCTGCTGGGGGCTGACAGGCCTGCCTTCTCCGAGCGGCTGGCCCTCTCTGTGCGCACTTCTCTGACAGAGCTGGCTTACGGGAAATCTTGCTCATTTGGCCCAAGGATCACCTGGGTACAAGACCGGAGACAAAAACCCTGTCCACCTGCTTCACACAGTTAATTTGAAAAACTGTTGCAGCAGGATAGGGTCCAGCTCTGTGAGGAACTTCCATAAATGCCAAGATACAACCAAGCATGTTCACAACCAAGCAGACTGAAGTTAAGTACTCGCATGTGTATACGGATACACACATACAGAGGTGCAGTCCAAACTGTGGGGTCTGGAGGAAGGCAGGGCCAGGGTGGTCTGGGCTCTGCCCCTTGCTGACTCTGTTGCTGGGGGTGAGTTAATTACAACTTCTGATGCTCAGCTTTGTTACTCATAAAATGAAGAGAAATGGTACCTACACCTCACAAGGCTATCCTGGGAATTAAACAAGAGAACAAATGTAAAGTGTCTGGCACAGAGTAAATGTGAAATGTTAGTATGAATTAAGTATGTTAGCACTTCATTTACACCCATCTGTAGAGGATACAATTTATGACCCATACCAAAGAATTTTGTCTTATGAAACACATACATTCCTAAAACATGTTTAAATAAATTTCATAACTCAAACATTCTATACATACTAGAAAAGCTGATCATTTAAAGTAATACAAAAAAAGTAATACTAACTAAATAAAATTTTAAATGAAATAAGCACCCTAATAATGTATCTGTATCAAAAACTGAATTTTCCTGTATCAGATTTTCTTAGGAAACGGTTTATGCATTTTTAAAAAATTCCTTTTTCAATATGGTCAGTTTAATGTAAACAGTGGGACACACTCTCTCATGTGCCTGGCAGTGTGGGAACACCAGAGACTGACATGATGTGCTGAGTGCTAAGGACGGCCCACAGGGGTTACAGAAGGAGGAGCCAGCAAAGGTCCAAGCAATGGGAGAAGTTCCAAAGAGGAAGGAGGCTGGGCTTTCTATGGAGGAAGGGCCAGGGTGGGGTGGATGGAGAGCAGGAGAGCGTGCGTCCCCCTCGCCTTCAGCAGGCCCACCTCCTGGCCCAGCCAGCTGGCTGTGCCTGCACATGGAGAGCTGCCAATCGGGGCCTCCCCTCAAGCCAGGCTCGGGCTTCAGGGTGGAGAAGAAGCTCAAGAGTTAAGCGTAAAGGGCTCTAGAGCACACATGGACAGCAGCAGCTGGGGCTGCCAGGAGAGAAGCAGCTTTCAGGCGATCTAGAACCAGGGAAGATCCAGAACCAGGGAGGATCTAGAAACAGAATGGTTCTAGAATTGGAATGGACTTGGATCCAGGCTCAACCTAGAATGGAAGTATCTCACAAGAGGGTGAGAACAAGCAGTGCAGGTTAGGGAAGCGGGGCACTGCCTACGTTCTGGACACCAATGAGGTACAAGCCGTTGTATCCACGAAAGGTAAGTGAGAGACACTGAAATTAGGTGTGTCTACCTGAGAGAAAAGAGGAATTTACTCATATACCACACTCTGAGATTTAAACAAACACCCCATATTGAACCCCCTCACACTGACATCTAGCCTTGACATCTGTCCAGAGCCTCAGACTCTGAAGTGAACAGCCTTCAAGATGTCTCCCCACCACACTCTCCCTACCTGACCTCCCTGCCTCAGGTGAAGTCCTGCCACTCTGCTGTCACCTCAGCCAGGCTCTCAGTATCACCCTGACTCCCTACACCAGTTGACACGTCCTGTTTCCAGGTGAGGCCCTTGTGCCCCTCGGCCACCCATATGACTTGATCATAGCCCTCAGAACTCACTCTGACCCTTCCACAGATGACACCTGCTTTTCTTTCTCTCTAGAAAAGCAATACCAAACATTCAGAGAAGAGTTAACACCTATCCTTCTGAAACTATTCCAGAAAATTGCACAGGAAGGAATGCTTCCAAACTCATTGTACAAGGCTACTATCACCCTCATACCAAAACTAGACAAAGATATCACACAAAAAATTATAGGCTACACCAGAAATTGACACAACAGTGTAAACTGAGTATACTTCAATACAAAACAATTTTTTTAAATAATAAAATAAAAAACAAAGAAAAAATGTATAGGCCAATATCACTGATGAACATTGATGCAAAACCTACAATAAAATATTAGCAAACCAAATTCAGCGATACATTAAGAGGATCATACACTGTGATGAAGTGGGATTTATCCCAGGAAAGCAAGGATGGTTCAATATCCACAAATCAAAGTGATACGCCACGTTAACAAACTGAAAAATGAAAATCACATGATCATCTCAGTAGACCCAGAAAATGCACTTGACAAAATTCAACATTCATTTATGATAAAAACTCTCCAGAAAGTGGGCACAGAGGAAACATACCTCAACGTAATAAAGGCCACATATGGTAATCCCACAGCTAATATCACACACAATGGTGAAAAGATGAAAGCATTCCCCTAAGATCAGAAACAAAACAAGGATGCCCACTGTCACCACTTTTATTCAACATAGTATTGTAAGTTCGAGTCACAACAAACAGATAAGAAAAAAAAAGGGGGGGGGGGTGGAAACCAAATTAGAAAGGAAGAAGTAAAACTGTCAGTGTTTGCAGATTCCATAATACCATACGTAGAGAATCTTAAAGACACCGCCATAAAACTACTAGAGCTCATCAATGAATTCAGTAAAGTTACAGGATACAAAATTAATATACAGAAATTGGCTGCATTTCTATACACTAACAACAAACTAGCATAAAGAGAAATGAAGAAAACAATCCCACTGACAAGTACCTCCAAACGAACAAAATACCTAGGAATAAGTGTAACCAAGGAGGTGAAAGGCCTGTACTAGGAAACGATGCCACAATGGAAGAAACTGGAGACAACACACACAGATGGAAAGACACACCCTCTTCATGAATCGGAAGAATCAATATTGTTAAAATGACCACACTACCCAAGGCAATCTACAGACTTACTGCAATCCCTATCAAATTACCAATGGCATTTTTCAAGGAACTAGAACAAACAATCTCAAAATTTGTAGGGAAACACAAAAGACCCCAATTAGCTAAAACAATCAAAGAAAGAGGAACAAAGCTGGAGGAATCACACTCCCTGACTTTAAACCATAAGACAAAGCTGCAGTAATCAAAACACACACACACACCCCTTCATGGAACAGAATGAAGAGTTCAGATGAACCCACACTTACATGGTCAGTTAAACTACAACAAAGGAACAACAAATAAAATGGGGAGAAACAGCCTATTCAATAAATGGTGTTGGGAAAACTGGACAGCTACATGCAGAAGAATCAAACCACGCACAGAAATAAATTCAAAAAGGACTAAAGACTTAAATGTAACCTGAAACCACCACCGTCGGCCACTTACGTGTTTTTTGTTATGCGCAACTGTAAATAGCGCTTCAGAGAACACGCCTGTATCCCCATGTCTGGCCTCTCCTCTAGTTGTATTTTTGACATAAATTCTATAAAAGCATACCTGAGTCAGAGGGTTGGAGAAACTCAAGGTTCTTAACATATTTGATGAACAGCCCTCCAGAACGGCCTCTGCTTGCACCAACCCACATCACCATTAAAAACAGAGAAGCGGCCACTTAGGCAGAAAGTGCAAAAAGTGGTATTCCTGATTCAGTCAGCACGAGCCGCCCCCTGCCTACAGGACTCACCATAAACCCTGGGAAAGCTGTTTTCCGGCATGCTTCACCCTCAACAGCTAGGAGGCATCCGGTCCTTATTATCCTCATTACTTGCTACTTCTTGATGGAGCAAAACTGAATCCTTTAAATTCTTTATATTTTAAAGAATTCCTTATTTAAAACATAAACCTCAGTGACCTTACTCCTAAGTTATTTCTCTGTCTTCTACCAAAAAAAGGCGGCTAACAGAATTGGTTCACTGAGGTGTTGTCAGATAGTAACTGCTGACAAGATCACAATTCACGCAAACTAAACTCTAGTGCTCTCAAGACTGCAACGGCAGTTTTTAGTACATAAAACGCTAGACCAGATCTAAAGACAAATGCTCACATCTGCCAGTACACTTACTTTGAAATGTCTTTGTTGTCTTGTTGCCATGGGAACAGTACATTTCCAATGGCTGCCCGGTAGCAGTAGACGCCCAGCAGGCCAAACGCCATGGCCACTTTTGATGCAGGGGAGCACCTCCTCTGAACCAACACAAAAATCATGATGAGGGAAAGTGCAGCCAGAACAGAGAGCTCAGCTTTATGATCAGAGCTGAAAAGAAATGGAGAATGCCCCAAATTACTAACGACTATGGCTAGTGATGTTACGGATCTACACCAAGTGCCTTCTAAGAACTGTGCTAAAAAGAGCTGATCTTCCTAAAAAGTGAAAAAGGAACCTGTTGGTTATTTAAATTCAAACAAGTTCTTCCAATGGAACAAATAAAGGGCTATTCCCCTGCACTTCCACTGCTTGCTCTCAAGTGTCAGCCATCATCAGCTCTGCACCGGCCAGCGTGGTGACATCTTTAAAACTGTGTCCGCTGTCTCTCCGGTGCCCTCTCTGGGGCAGCCCCACTTTCCCCAAAGACAGGTGAAGAGGCTCTGGGCAGCTCACCCTGCTCATGGGAGACACACACACCCTGCTGCCAACCTCTTCCAGTCACTCGTAACGCAGATGGTCTCACATAAGTGTTATGCCCCCTCCCAGGCGGGAGACTTTGGGGGGGCAGTGGGGCACACAGCTGTCCAGGGCAGGCCAGTCCCCTCTCTCTACCTAGCCTTGCCCACCACCCCTGCTACCTCGGGGGCGCCTCACTGTGGAGGCATGGTCTTTTCTGTTTTATTCACTGCAGCCCTACTCACAAAGCCCAAACACTCAACAGTCTGCCAAGGGGTACACACTGATAGGAAAAACTGTGTGGGAAGACGCAGAGGAAAGGTGTAGCCAGTGTCAGGACATGAGTCCTGAGGATGGCAGATGAGGATGGGGGCCACACTGGGGCCTGGCACTGCTGGGTCCACTTCTTGTTGCTCTGTAAACTGTACACTTTATGCAAATCCCAGATTGCTAACTGTCACAAATGACAACAGAGAAGGCGACTTTGGGGATCTCACGGAGGCTCTGCTGTGGAGAACACTGCAGCCTCTTCACAAACTGGTGGGAAGGGCTGGGGTCCAGTGTGCTGGAAGGGGATCCAGACCGAGATGCGGACCTGGAGAGGGGGCAAGGCTTGTGGGGGCACCACTGCATGCACCTTAGTGCATCTAGGGATGGAAATCAGCAGATCCTCCTGTGGTGTGTCAGTTTCCCAGGAGAATAAGAAGTGTGGTCCCTGTGCCGCCTCAGCGCTCTCACCCTCACATGCTCTGGCCATGACACCCAGCAAGGCCTCTCACTCTTGGTGATGCCCTAACTCCCCTCTGCCTCCTCACCCTAAGTAGGGATGGGCCATCATCCTCTCTTCAGGGCTGCTGTGAAAAGGAAATGAGCGGGCACACAGCAGGCGCCCAAAAATGCTACCTGTGGTCACTGTGGTTGCCAAGGGTTTGCTAATACAGTTAATACTGGGGAGAAATTCACCACAGGAATTATTTAGCCAGAGGAAAAATAATTTTACAGCCTTTGAGGTACAATTCCAGGTATCTTCCAAAAAGGCTGTGCCAGCGTGTGGTCCTAGGACCCTCCAGTGCTCACCGAGACTTTATCCCTTCCTTTGGTTTCTGTACCTCATTAGTTATGAAATTGCGTGCTGTTATTTAGTTGAAGTTCCCTAATTTCTAGCAGAACTGAGCATTTTCCTTCTCTTTCCTTTGGCACTTCCTTCTCTAGGAATGTGTGTTATTCTCCTGAGCCCCCTTCCTGTTGGTAATTTTTACAGAAGTTCTTCACAGCAACCAGACAGTGACCTTCGTTTGTCTCTCTCGGAAACACTTTTTCATTTTGCTGTTCTCCCCTTACTTGGGCTTTCTAAGCCTTCGCTGACTGTTAAAATGCGTGAGTTAGCCAAAGTCTCGGTCTTTTCTGCCCTAGTTTCCTCTCATTGCTTTACTCCTCTCTATCTGCTGTGCTTTCTACTGGGCTTTCCAGCCGTTCGAGAGGCTTTGCAGGGCTGAAGGCTCACCCACTGGCTCCAACCAACATAGCTGCCCTTTCCGGGGCTGGGGAGAGAAAAGGGGGGTGGACACACGTGCCTTGCCAGCCTGTCACCCCAGACTTGCACCATTTGGGACAAGGCAGTGGGGACAAACTACACCCTTGCTGCAATTACCATTTCAAACTTTCAGGTTTTCAAACATGAACAGTTACAGTGATTTTAGCACTAAAAAAAACCAAACATGTTAGGGCAGCCTCAAATAAATTCACCTTTCAACATGAATTCATGGTCATTTTTCTATTTCTTCAGGTCCCAAATACCATGCCTATCCTGAATATAAAAACTAGGCCTACAATTTGAAAAAGGAGACACTGTATATGGCCAGTCGGCTATGGAAGGTCTGGCCCGAGGCCATGCTCTGCTCTCACCTGGTGAGCCAGTGCCCCAGGTCAGGCCGGTGGGCCCACTGCACACCCGTCTGGTTCAGAGACCGCAGCAGCCGGCAGCAGGTAAGTACCAGCCACGGGCTTGCCAGCACCATCCACCTCTCACAGCCTCTGGGCACCTCCACAGAAGAGGGGCCCTTGGACACCGCGTCGAGCTCTAGCACGTTGCAGCCAGCTCTCTTGGCCTGCAGGGCTGGCGTGGCCCCTTCAGGTTCCTCTTCTGCGTGTAAGCAGTGCTGAGGCCCACAGTCGTCCCCCAGAAAGCAGCTCCTGTAGACTTCATGACACAGGGCTAGACACAGGGTGTTAATAAGGAAGTACCAGGTCTGGTGCTCCTCTTCGACGAAGCTGCTCGCACCCAGACTCAAGACGTGGCCCACAGTCCCTAACAAGATAAGAAGGTCTAACTCCGACCACCGTGAGATGGGATGAGCTGGAGTCTGCAAAAAGGAAAACGTGCTGTGTAAGGGGAAGGTCTGAGAAGTGCACCTGTCCTGTTGCAGGTACCACAAGCTTTTGCTCACAGAACACAGCCTGTTGTGACAGGACCCAACACAGGACCCACACAGGACCCAACCCACCCTGCTCGGTGGAACAGCCCATCTGCCTGGGGTGCTGCAGGGAGGTCATGGGGACAGTAGGGCAGGCCTCACCCTGGACTGCAAGTCCTAAGCTGAGTGACAGCGAGACTGAAGATGTCTGGACCCACATCGTCTCGACAGGGCCTGGGTCAGATGGCTCACCCACCAGCTCCGGGACCCATCCTTCCAGGCCCTCGTCCTCACCTTCTCAGAGTCAGTTCCTGCTACTTGAACTCAGAGAACCCCAAGGACATATTCCACCAAACCAGACATCTAATTTCTCCATGAATTTTCCCGAAATCCAGGGAGTTCCCACTACAACAGTCAATTTTATTGAAATGACAAGGTTGGCATCACAGGGCTATTCCTTAAATATACTAACTTAAGGCATTTAAAGGTGAAGATGAGGACTTGACGATGTCATTGGTAACTACTCAACATTCATTCTACTAATTGCGTGCAGCTAGTACACAATGGAGAGGTGCTGTGAACCTCGTCAGGCCCCGAGAGCCCCACGTGTGAGCAGGGAGAGAGGTGTCGTGAACGACAACACACCAGCTGCTCAGCCATGGGCATGTGGGCCGGGGGTATCTGCGGCCCCTGTGACGAGTCCCTGCACTGGGTCCCCTGGGCCCTGGGCGCTGTGGCCTGAAAGGACTGCCCATCTCCTCCTTGCCGCCCTGCCACCACAACCAGCTGATGCAGGAAGGTGTCAGAGGCTGAAGGCTGTAAGGATTCTAAAGCAAAGTGCCAGTCTTGGAAAGCAAACTGCATTTATGAAGCAGAATGAGGATAGGGTCCGAGACTCCTTTTGACCTCCTTGGAGTGTTAAGGGGTTGACGCCTTCCTCCCGGTAACGTCCTTCCCTTGGCTGCGCTCAAATGCAGCCTCTGATTCAAGCACTTCCCCATCAGTCAGCGGCCCAGCAGCTATGTGCGGTCCCTGGGTACAGTCAGGGGACTTGTCTCTTCAACTCGGACGGAAGCATGAGACCCGACAACACAGGTCTGAGAGACTGAAGTCAGGGTGCTCAGGGGCCCGGGAGACCTGCTGCTGTGAGCACATCCTGTTGGCTTCTAGGAAGGGCGTGCCCCTCTCCTCGGCTCCCACCAGCACTGTGCCTGGTCCACACCAGGGGTTCAACCAACGTCTGATCAGCTGAAATAACCTGAAAAGGCCTACCCAAAAAGACACCGCTGTGTCTGCGGGGCCCAGCCCTACCTGACTCAGAAGCTTCCCACGGGCGAGCGTCTTGGCGAGAGCAGATGCGACTGCACAGAGCAGCGTGGAGATCAGCACCATCACTCCACCGGCTGCCGGCCACGAGAGGCTGCACAGGTAGCACCGACTGCCAGCAGAGGTGCACACGATGACATGCAGGGCCGAGAGAACCAGGAGTACCAGGTAAAAGAGCAGCGAAAACACAGGCGACAAGAGAGGGACGTCCAGCTCAGCCTTGCTGCTCAGCGCTTGTGGGACGCTGAGCAGGAGCAGGGTGAGAACCTGGAACAGGAACACAACAGCAGTGTCAACGGCTGCTGGGTGTGGAGAAGCCTGCGTAGAAGCAGCCCATCTCTTGACCCTGTGTCATCGTTCAAATGGCAGAAACTGAAAAGAAAGCAGAAACCCAACACATAGTATTTGTCATGAACTGCCAGGAAGGGGCACCGAGTGGTGTGGAGCAGGGCCCTGGGACACCTGACGACACTGGGGTGTCAGGACGCCCCACGAAAGTCTAACAAGCAGAGACACTCACTTCTCCCTTTTCAGAAACACTGATGCTGCATATCCTTCAAACTACAGAATCCTGGCTGTTATACAATTGGCCTGCCAGCCGAGCCCCCACTCCACACGAGGACCGTACCTCCAGAACCACGACAGTCCCCACCACCATGGAGTAGACATCGTACTGGGCCATCTGTCTGCTCAGGGACAGGCTCAGGGTCCTCAGGGCATCCAAGTACTGCCTGCGCAGCTTGCTTCCCAGGTTGAAAAGGACTTCTGAGGAGCTCTCCTCCAAGTACAGCCTGATCCAGTTCCCATGCAGCCTCTCTGATACTTTAAACTGCTCGAATCCAGGGTCTGACAAGAAGAGAAGGCGACTTACACAGATCACAGACACGCCACCCACGTTCATTTCACAGCATTCAGTTACTTGCGGCTTGTGGTAAAGCCTGACACCTGACTGCCCCTTGGGGAGGGGTGGTCAGCGACACCGTCAGTAAAACCGCAACATCTAGCGATGCTGGCCTAGGCTCTGACGCCAGCTCCTTCCACGGCCTCGGCACACGGCCACGCACAACACCCCGCAACTTGGCCCTGTCTTCCTCTGCCTCCTGCTTACCCCTCTCCCCTTCTCTCTCCACTTGCTTCCTCAAGGTGCAATGTTAAAATAACCCAGAAAGGCACTGCACTAAGAGGCCCTTGGTTTTACAAAATCTTTCCAACCCTCAGGCACTGAGCACGGACTGGGTAGGAGTGGCCTGAAGCCTCCTCCACTGCATCCACTTTTCCGAGGGGGGCAGGCCACCCCCACCCCCACCAGCTCCCTTTTTCCACTGTGTCCCTTCCTCACAGTCTCTCCTGGGAAGCCCCTCCTACCCCAACGCTGAGCTAAGTCTTCACTTCAGGGCTGGCCACAGCTTGTGGACAGAGCCCAGCCCCGGCAGCCGCTGGCTCCCTCTTCGGGACAGCAGTGAACCAACCCCTCCTCACACAGCCGCTGAGATCCTCAACTGTCGGATGGGTCAGTTCTCAGTTCCTCATTTCACTTTACCTTGAGCAGCATTCAACACATCCTCACACCCTCCTTCTTGACATTCTTTCTTTACTTGGCTTCCTCAACAAGCCTGCCCCCCACCCGCGAAACACACACACACACAAACACACACACACACACACACACACACACACACACACAGCCTTGCAAACATGTCCTTCCTACAGCCTTCTCTCCCTAGATCATGGCCACTGCATCCTTTCACTGCTCAGCTGAGAACCCCAAGTTGTTCCTTACACCTCTGGTTTGCATGCACCTGATACCCAGCGCATCAGCAAATCCTGTTTGCGCTGCCTTCAAAATGAATTGAGAATTCAACCATCTGTCCCAGATTCCACCACCTGGGCCCGCCCTCCCTCATCTGTCTCTGAAGGCACACGGGCACCTGAAAGAGTCTCTGCAGATGCAAGGGCAACACTTCAGGCTCTGCGCGAAACCCTGTAGCAGCTCCCACTGAACTTAGAATGGAAGTAAGAAACCTTCCACCCTCAGGCCTCAGGTCCTTCTGCCTGCCCCCAGTTCACTCTGCTCCAGACACTGCGGCCCCCGGTCACTCCATGAATGTGCCGGCAGGTCCCCAACACTAGACCTTGCGCCTGCCACGATGCCCCTGCCAGGCTCCCAAGCCAGACTACCCCTACGGCCCTCACCGCCTGCACCCCTCTTCCAGCTTCAGCCTTTTCCTAAGGCACCGTCACTGTCCAACACTTACTGCCCCCTCTCTTTCTGTCCTCCCTCCGGACGACTGGCTCTGTGAGGGCAGAGCTCTCGTGCTGTGTTTCCACAGTCTCGAGTGCTTTCCACAGTCCCTGGCCAAACAGGACACTGAAAAAACTCAACATTTGCTGAATGAGTAAATGTATGAAACAATCAGCTTTAGACAAGTACATCTGCAGGCACCACTAGTGGCGACAGTCAGGGCTCTGATCAAACAGAACACACAGCCTGACTGCTGAAGCCCCACCACGGACACACCAGGACAACGCCAGGCACGCGGAAACACAGTGCAACAGGTGTCAGCAACTGTTAACTGGCTCACCTTTCTTATAAGATGGTACATTCTCTTGCAACAACTTGCTAAGCTGTACTGTATTTAAATGTAAAAATCTCAGTTGTTCTCTCATTGGTTTTCCTTCTACAACTGGGAACAGGAGACTGCCCACGCTGTTCTCTGGAATCGGCAGACCAAGCCCTATGGACAGGGTTGCAGCTAAGTCAGTCTGCTGGACACGCTTTGGGTGTCTGATGTCACCTAGAAGAAAGGAGACAGTTTAAGTGACAGGCTCGAGGGTGTGTATGATGGTAGTCACTCCTGAATCTGACCTTCTACAGCAGTGTAAATCAAATCACCCATCTCTACAAACTGTTCCGTGTAGATTCAGACAGAAATCACCTCGTTGTCTTCTATGTCAATAAATTTACACAACACTCACTGTACGCGGAGCCTGGTGCCTTCCCCAGAGTAGCACACGTACAAGGGAGGGATACTAGCACGAGGAACTCTGTAACGTGTGAGTTTTGGAGTGTGGGGTAGACACTGAGGTAGAGGGAGCCCAGTGGATGCAGAGGCACATTCACTTTGGAGAGGTCAAGTCAACCCCGCTGTCCCTCTGGATTCAGAGCATGCACACAGCCCCCCAGAGAAGCTGATGGGTGAGACCAAGGACAAATGTGAGAACAGGCTGAGGGGCTGTGGATGACGGGGTCAGGCCACGTGAGGAAAAGCTTGTCACCTGGAGGACCTGTGGGAGGCCCGGATACGGTGAGTAATGGGGAATGCAGCTCAGGACAAAGCAATGAGGTAGGCAGGGAGCCTCACGTAGGAGTTTTACTGTATGTGAGGTTCAGCTACTGAAAGGTGGTATGTATGGGAGATGGGGCTGGTCCAGCGTGTGGAAGGAGCAAAGGAGGACACCAGGCTTCTACCCTAAAGAACGGGGAGTGGGGGGCAGAGCAGAGGTGCAGTTGTCCCATGCACTCCAGGCGTGGGAGGGCCACACAGGTGCGTCAGCAGGCAGCTGGGCAGACAGTCTAGACAGAGGAAAGAGGAGACAGCTGGAGGGACAGATGTGACAGCTGTGCCCCTCTCATGGAAGTAGACGAGGTCCACTGGAGTGAGGAGTGAACGCAGAGTGAAAGAGGCCGCCCAGAAAAAGAGGCGAGGGCACTAAGCCCACAGAGACGACACGGCCAAGGGAGAGGTCAGAGGGAAACCGGACAAATGGGAGGCCCCAGGGTGGGGGGTCAGCCTGCCCACTGGAACTGAGGGGTCATGAGGGAGGGAGCCAGCGTCCAGCGTGGGAACACTCGTGAGGCCCGGATCAAGGGTGGGGAGCCAGACGGCCAGCCAAGTGCAAAGGGCTGGTGAATCTGAGCCAGAGAGCCACTGGCAGGCCCTCGAGCTGGTCCTGTGACTTGCTGACACTGCTATTCAGTATATACGTTCAAATAATGGACACTATTTAAAAGTTTAATTTTTTATGTTTCTCTCAGTTTGCACACGCAGTTCTGAAGTCTCTAAGCTGCCAGCACTTCTTATTAACAGTTCCAGACACCTAGGCCGTGACATTCACACCAGAAAATTCCTGAAAAGAATATTTGTATTTGAAGAATCAGGGCAAGAAATGTAAAGTCCAAACCTTGACCGACCCTCACGCTGTTAGTTTTCATCCTCACACCGCTCAGGGTTTTCAAACTTAAACCGCTTCCAAAAAGGTTGTTTTTAAAACTAAAATCAGCTCATACAACTTAATAAGAAAAAAACCAAACAACCCCATCCAAAAATGGGCAGAAGACCTAAACAAGCATTTCTCCAATGAAGACAGACAAATGGCCAACAGGCACATGAAAAAATGCTCAACATCGCTAATTATCAGAGAAATGCAAATCAAAACTACAATGAGCTGTCACCTCACACCAGTCAGAACGGCCATCATTTAAAAGTCCACAAACGATAAATGCTGGAGAGGGTGTGGAGAAAAGGAAACCCTCCGACACTGTTGGTGGGAATGCAGTTTGGTGCAGCCACTGTGGAAAACAGTATGGAGATTCCTCAAAAGACTAAAAATACACTTATCATGTGATCCAGCAATTCCACTCCTGGGCATACATCTGGAGGAAACTCTAATTCGAAAACACACATGCCCTATTTACAATAGCCAAGACATGGAAACAACCTAAATGTCCATCGACAGATGACTGAATAAAGAAGATTTGGTATATTTATACAGTGGAATAGTACTCTGCCATAAAAAATAATGCCATTTGCAGCAGCATGGATGGACCTGGAGATTGTTATTCTAAGTGAATTAAGCCAGAAAGAGAAAGAAAAGTACCATATGATATCACTTGTACGTGGAATCTAAAAAAAAGACAAACGAACTTACTTGCAAACCAGAAGCTGACTCTCAGACACAGAGAACAAACTTACAGTTGCCGAGGGGGAGAGGGTGGGAGGGGATAAAATGAGAGTTAGAGATTTGCAGATACTAACTGATATATATAGAATAGATGAACAGCAAGTTTACACTGTAGAGCACAGGAAACTATATTCAATATCTTGTAATAACTTATGGTGAAAAAGAGCATGAAAATGAATATATGTATGTTCATGTATAACTGAAGCATGGCGCCATATACCAGAAATTGACACAACACTGTAAACTGATTGCACTTCAAAAAAATATATATATATATACACACAAAATAAATAAAGAATCCTAAAAAAAATTAATTGAAAAAAATAAAACTAAAATCAAGTGGTAAAACAAAACAAAACAAATTTATTTAAATTAAAAAAAAATCAGACTATAGAAAACGGAGAAAATACAATTTTAGAGTTAAACATCCCCAGAGTCTCACCATGTTTCCTTCCAAATGCAGAGCTGATTAGGACCAGAGGGGTGTTCACTTCCTCCGGGGAAGAGGCCCCATGACCCCCTGTTTCAGCCATGCCGTGGTCCGCACAAAGAACCAGCAGATTGGGTACCAAAGTCTCTCTCTCCTGTGAGGTAAAGGAAAAGTATTTCCAGTGTACCCAGACCGAGGAAGACATACCATCTTGTTAAGAAAACAACTTCAGATTTTAGTTTTATTTTATAAATTGTAGCTCTTTCTAAGTGAGTTGGTTTTCCTTTTTTTTAACCTAGGAGCTCATTGCCAGATCAAGGGTCAAAGTCAAGTGAATCATAAACAAAACAGATGGAATCATGTGGAGGTCAGAGCACAGAAGGGCTGTGTGTTCAGCCTCTCAGGGCAGAGGATCTGGGTTTGGTTTCTGTCTCTGTGACTCCAAGCTGTAGGAGCCGGGGCCCCCGCCCCCTTGTCTGTCAAACAGAGCCACCCCTGGGGCCCAGCAGCGGCCGCGGCTGCCCCTGGATTTGCCTGCAGGCTCTGGCTTCCATCACTGCTTCTCAGCCTGGAACACACCTGCACAGGTGGCGCCTTGGCCCTACCACCCCCTTCAATCTCTGCTCACAACTCACACATCCTCAAGGACCACTGCTCTGAACACACCATTTTAAATTATGGCTTTTCTCTCAGATTCTGTGCCCAGAGAGGGACGGTGGCAGAGGAGGCACTCAGGAAACATCTGTGATGAACAGGGAGAGGTAAGAGCTGCTATTCCACAGGGCTGCGGGGAGATGGTGTCAGCACAGGGCACGTGCTCGTAGGTGAGGGCTGCCTGAGTGCCGGTGGGGGTGAGGTTCACGCAAGGTCACCCGACTTCATGTTAGGAGCTTTACTTCCTCTAGGAAATACTGGCGCCCTGACACCCGAGCCCACTCAGCGCACCTCACCTCGGACAGCAGCGAGGTGTGGACCTTCATCAGGACGCCGTCCATCTCGCTGAGCTTGTGCCCGATCAGCGGGCTGCTGGGCCCAGAAATGTGGCCGATGTGGTCCAGCCCGAGGTAGTGGAGGATTAACATGTCCCAGTCCCGCCTTTTTAATACTTTATCCAAATGCCTTGTAACATTATCATCCACCTTGATAGGGGAAAACGTACACATGAAGAGCTCCCTGAAGTCCCCTGAGTTCACCCTTCAAGGGAAAGGGATGTGGTTGTTATAAAAATGAGGGGTTTATGTTAGGTAACCGGACTCATGGGAGTTTGAAAAGGCATAAAAAAGAAACCCCCAAGTAAAAACTGTCTTTAAAAATGTTTGCATTAGATTAAGCTTTCACTAATACTGTTTTTAATGTCTCTAAGCTGTAGATAGGACAAATTACAATTCAAATGAACATGGGCTGTTCTGACAAAACAGTTCCGTGAGGTCACTACCGGAGCTTAAGCGGAAGTAACCAGTGACCAAGTTCAACAGGTGCCAAGTTGCTGAGGCTACTAAGGGCAGTGAGCTAAGACAGGGCAGCACCCAGAGTGCAGGAGAGGAGCAGCAGCAGCTGAGGGCATCTCGTGTGCCTACAAGGCTGTTCCGAAGAAGGGACGCAGCCCTCGGTGACTCGCAGTCACAGCCCCCGACAGAGCTTCAGCCCCGTCGGCCTAACTCTTCAGCCGGCCCCTCCCTCCCCATGAAAAACCTACTACAGAGAGAAGAACTTCAGAGTGTACACACAGGATGGGCAGTAACTGCTGTGTTCACACTGCTCGGCCTGGTGTGGCAGGACTGCAGATGTTCCCCCAGGCCCAGCAAGCAGGCAAGGGTGGTGCGAGGCATCCACCCAACGCCAGCCCAGGTGTGTGGGTGCCTCTGCCCTGTGGGCCTCCCTCCGCCCCTGGGCCAACTTTCTCACTGCAGGTCGAATCACGCTTCTTTTTTCCTTGTTGGAGGCTGCATGCCCAGCACAGGGCTGCCACCTCTCAGGACCAGCTCCACCCAACTCACTTCTGCCCTCTTGCCACCGCACAGTGAGGAGGATCCCAGACAGACCATGGGGTCCTCGGGCTCTGCCTCGTACAGATGCTGCCACCCCATTCTGTCCACTGGCAAAGGCCCCACTCAACTGTCAAAGCTCAGATTGAGCAGTTCCTCCCAGGAGGCCTCCCCAACCTCGGCACTTGTGAGCAGCAGGTGAGCAGCTGGCCTCGGCTCCGGCTCAGAGCACTACGCTCGCACCTGCGTCAGGATTTACGTTCCTTGCTTGTAGCTGGTTACGGGAAGGAACGGTTGTTCCAATTCCTCCATACTGTTCCCAACATACTAATAGAAGCCACATACAGAACAATGTTGCCTCTCACTAAGTAAGAGGGCACCAGGCTCCGTCTCATAGGACATACTTTTCTTAAAAACTGACCTCTGTATAATCTGATACAAAAAATGAGGTTGTTCCATCATATTCCACAAAATGCTTTGGAAATAATTTCACCCATGTTTCATCTCCATAAAAGACGATTCTTTTCCCAGCTGCTCTTGCCCGTGAGATCACGCTGTCTTCCAGCAGTGTGGGAGAATTGAGGTTCCTGACGACATCGATGAAGCCAGGGAGGCTCCCTGTCATCAAGGCCTGCAGGAGACATTCAGGAATCAGACCCCGTAATCAAGTGCAGAGTGGGAACAGGTGCCAAAGATGGTTTCACGAATGAGGCGAGCACAGGGCTGGAGCAACCCCAGGACCCAAAGCTGGGTCAGTGTTAGGACAAAGAGGGAGAAGCTACAGATACTGGGCAAAACCAGAAAACTCAACAGTGGAGAAGTGACCATACTTTAGCTGACAAGAGGATATAGAGGAGGCCGCGGGGCAGCCAGACGATGTGGCGGCCACAAAAGCAGCTCTGGATGGTAGGAGCTGGAGCAGACGGCTGAGCGTGTGCACTAAAAACACAGACCCACTGTCAGGTCTGCTCCATGTGACAAGCAAACTCCATGCACTAACCCTGAAGGCCGGTGATTCCAGTGTCCACCCCAAGAGAGAACAGCTTCTCACACACTCAGGGAGGAAAGCAGTCTCCAAACGTGAACTCTCAGAAATTCTCACAGTAAAATGGCCCAGGGGCGCTGGTGGGACCCCGCCCCCGAACTTGGCACCGTTAATTTCTTGGAGAAGAGGGTGGGTGTGACATGTCCTCACGCCTTTCTATCACAGAATTAAGTCAAAACTTCCCTCATTTTACCACAGTCTAAATATGTCTCTGTGATCTGCAGTTAGCAGACAACCCATGACACTAGCATTCAGGGGCCTGTGTGATGAAAATAAACAGGAGTGTGGATAATGCCAACAGGCGTAATAATTTTGCCAAGACTTCTTTAATAGCAAATTAATACAAATATAAATTAATCCTGGACTTCAGGAATGAGGAGCTCAGCAAATCCTCTCCCCTAAGAACAACGACAAAACTGGATAAAACTGCCAAAAACAACCATTTCAGGACTTTGAAAACTCAGCAAGGATATACACAAATTGAAACGTTCTTATTCAAGACAAACTTGAGAATTTCGGTAAGAGCTATGCGTACCTGTGACGTTTTAACTCGGGCTGCTCCTCTCCCTGACACCCAGCAATGCGGCAGCCATGACAGCCAGGAGGAGCCTCCCCGATCTTGCCCTCCAGGGAAAAGTCCCCTGCCAGGGATGAGGTGAACACAGGGAAGGCCACCGTCACAGTGCCTGGAGGCTTCTACGCTGGTTGTAGTAAGAGACCAGCAAAAAACTGAAAAAGGGATCTGGGGAACAGGACAGCTATGATGGACTTCCATGAGCTCCCATGTATTCCTGGAACCCGGAAGGCCGCGTGCACACACAGGGCTGCACGCACATTCAGGAGAGAACAGAGAGGGCCTGGTCACCTGTTACTTCCAGCTGAACAGAAGGCCCTGCTCAAAAGTGAGAGGCAGGGCTGACCATAAACTGACTCAGCAGGAGTGTGTGGCACACAGAACCCTGCAAAGGGCGGAAGCCACGCCGCATAATGTGTTAAAGCACAGCCGCTGACCAAGCACTGCTTACCACGGAGCCTTGCTGACCCGGGCGACCTCGGCTTAAAAACAACCAAGAATTGAAAAACCAAACAAGCAGAGACATCAGTTATTGAACACTTGGACCTTGGCAGAGACAGACTCTCTCAAACTAGTCTGAGCAAGTCAATGAAGCAACAGCAACAGCTATCTCCGCTGGGGCGGAGGTCAGAATCCAGACTCGAGGCGGGCTGCATGGATGGACATCTGTTAATCTCATCAAACTGTATGGACTGTATAAAAATTCTATCTCAATGAAGTTTTTTTTTGTTCTTTTTTTTTTTTTAAATGGAAGGACTGGGGATTGAACCCAAGACCTTGTGCATGCTAAAAAGGCACTCTGCCACTGAATTATTACCCTCCCTCCTCTGAAGTAATTTTTAAAAAAATGTGAGCCTTTCACCCCAAAATTCAACTCCCTAAAGGTAACCAGTTACTTCGAGTGAGTATCCTTTCATACTTTTTTCTGCATGTGTATAATCATAAATATACAAAGTATACACTTTTTTTTACCAAAAGGGTAACAAACGATATAAATAATTCTGCAACTTGCTTTTTTCACTTAATAACATATCATGAACCCCTTTCCACAGAAAACATAACAGGTACTTCATCTTTTGTTTTCAGTAGCTACAAAGCACTCGTGGTTGGATGTATAATGTATTTATCCAAGACCGTTTTAATGTCTGTTGCTTTTAAAAAGCCTCCAACTGAAGGGCCATTTGAGCTGAGGTGTGGAAGGGGAAGTGTTGTCGAGGTGGGGTGAGGTGGGGTGAGGTGGGGTGAGGTGGGCCCTCCCAGGGCGAAGCACAGCAAACGGCAAACACCGCAAGGTGAAAGAGGGCAGCACACGTTAGGGACGGAGCTATGTGTGACCTGTGTGGATTAAAGACACAGGAAGAGGGGGAGGCTGAAGAGGTAAACAGGCGCAAGGCCACACGGCACCCAGGCCCAGGTGATTAGGCAGCGTGTAAGCCACTGAGGATTTTAAGAAGTAGAGCAGTGTGACCCGATCTGTGTTTGGACACATTCTGGGCGAGAAATGGTGCTGGGAGAGTTTTATAGGCCAAGCTGGAGGCCGCAGTACACTGGACAAGGGTGGAAGTGGTGGGTGTGCTGGCTCAGTCCAGTCATACTCACATCGACAGTACGAGGAGCATTTGTCCACCTCATTTCTTGTGATGCGTAGGTTATCAACCGTCTGTAAATTTGCACGATGAGATAGACAAAAACCGGCCTTACATATTGTCTTAGTTTGACTTTGATCTGATTACCAGTGAAGTTAAGAATCTCTTCATATGTTTACTGGCCATTTTCAATTTTTCCTCTGTGGACTTCTTTATACCCTTTGTCCAGCTGTCACTGAGTTGCTGTCTTTGGTCGGGTCCTCTTTACATACCACAGGGTTAACCCCTTGTTTGTTGTGTTACTGTAATCTTTCCAGTTTATCATTTGTCAGCTGACTTTGTTTTTAGCGCCTTCTACCACTGAGGGTTTTCTGCTTTCAGGTATTCGAATCTGCCTGTCCTTCCCTCTGGGCTGTTACAAGGCACTTCGCCCCTCACACTGGTTTGGGTTCACACTGACATTTTCAAAGGGCAGAGACTACCTGGTGTCCCCTGTGCCCCAGGAGACATGCAGGCAGCAGCTGAGTTGCAGCTGAGAGTTCTAGGAAGTCTAAGTGAGAGCTCAAGTCTGTCATCTTCTTGGAGGTTTTCCAATGACCGCTGCGGCCCATGGGACAGTAGTTTCCTGCCTTCTGAGAATTAAGGAGGGCTCTACAGAGACCACTGAAAGAGAATGTGAGAATTCCCCATCAGGGAAATGGAGAAGAGAGTGGTGCCTACCTCACGGAGCCCAGCCCTCAGGGCTGCTGTGAAAGTGCATGAGATACTGCTGCACTATGTGCTCACTGCAGCCAGCGGTCACTGCTCCTTATTATGACTATAAATTCCCCCCAAAAGGAAAGACATTCAAAAATTAGTTACAAAATTTTAGAAGGAAGCTACTGCAGAATCCTAACATGGGAGAGTGCTACCAGAGATGTTAGTCTTGAAATTTTAAAACTGACGTTTCATGACAATTGTATCAACACCTCCAGGTGAACTAAGTCCCTTCCCTGAGTAGAGGCAGGGCAGGGCACACACTCCTTGGCCAGCACCACCCGATCCTATCAAATTCCAGAGCTGTGTGACCCTAACTCCAGCACGGACTTCCTGTATTCCAGCTCCTCCTGGATGGAGAATGAGGAGTAAGAACCTACAAGGCACCCACACCAAAACAAAATTAAACAGAACACTGGTTTGGTGAAAGGTAACAAACTGGAAAAGAGAGGCCCTAGGAAACACCCTGGCCCACGTGCAGGACGGAACAGAACCTGGAACACGCACGCTCACGATACTTTTTCTTACCAAACTGCCCAGATTCCTAACAGCACTCTCCTCATCAGAATGAAGCAGGAACGGGTGCCTTCCCCACTTCTGACAGGACAGATGCGGAAATCAGCAATTCTGATGGTCTGGAGCCCAGGTGCCTTTCTTCCAGCTTTCACAGGACCTGCTTCTACAGAAGGACCGCTCCCGAGAGGCTGTCCCTGAGCATCCAGACTGAGGATGACCCCACCCATCACTATCACATTCTCCTCCTCGATTTCTTCGATCACATTGGTTGTTTCCTGAAACTGTTCTGATTACTTATTTGTACACTTACACATTTTCTGTCCCCTCAGTTAGAAAGTAAGCTTCACGAGAATAAGACAGTTGCTGTCTTGTTCTTCACTGAACCCTCTGACCTAGAGCAGTGCCTGGCACACAGTGGATGCTCAATAAATATCGCTGAATGAAGGACAAACTACATCCAGAAGTGCCAGAGAGTGGGAGGCTCAAGAGAAAAGGTCAGTGAAATATGTGGCATTAACCCCTTCAATTCCAGGCTGCTTTACTCACCCAGTAAATGTTTACTGAGTAACTACCAACATTGCCCTCAAGCTTTAAATCAAAAAATGATTCCTCACCAAATGATAATGTGTCCCATGAGCAGCCACAGAAGTAAGGCTTGGTCAGACTTCTACACCACACTGACTTGCAGGGTACTCACAACCTTTCAAGCTCTTCTGTCCTTTTCTGATCCCACCCCTTTACTCATCCTTGGGATCTAGGCTGGAATGTAATTTCCTTAGACAGGCTTTTCTGCTTCACCCCAATCTAAACTGAGCCCCCTACCCAGCACTGAGCACCACACCCTGTTTTTTCATTAGGCATTAATCACACTTCGTAACTGCACATTCATTTGTTTAACAGCTGTGTCTCTTATTAGAGACTGAAAGTTCCATGAAGACAGAGATACTATTTTCCCCCAACTGTATATCCACTGCAATATCAGCACACAGTAGTTGCTCAATAAATAGTTTTAAAGCCAATCAGTAAAGCTTTACTCTTCTCTTTACCCACAGTTCTTGGGTAAATCACTGTGCACTTCAAAGGCACACCCACTAGGCTGAACACATGAAGACAGTTTATAGAGTAGAATCAGAGATATCTGTTGAAGCCAGATCATGTTGGTTTGGTCACTGTGTACACTACAATTCTGGACAAGTCATTTGACTTATCTGAGTTTGCTTCCTTATCCACAAAGTAAAGAGACTGAACTAGATGACCCTAGAGGTTCCTTCCAGAATTAAAACTGATCCACTGATGATTAAAGAAGATAGCAGGTTAGCAACGAGGACGGTATCTCTTGAATCAGGTTGGCCTAGAAGATCTGGCTGAAAATTTTTTATGCTTCCCATGAAGCACGAGCTTTGGCTATGTGGCAAAGGGCACAAATCATGGGGCTCAGTTCCATCCAATGGGAGGCTTCTTCAGCATTCTATTGCCCCAGCCAGGCTGACAGCACCAAACTAATTTTCACTTAGTTAAAATTGGGACTCCAAGTAAAAGACTACAGGGAGTCCCTCTAAACTTCTGAAACAGCCAAACCATGATCTGTAATATGTTAAGTCAAACTGTTTACCTTGATTCGAGGCATAGTAACTGTAGGAGGCTTTGCTTCGGCCACAAAACTGTGAGATGGTCCTTTTTCCACAAGGTAAGTTGTGTAGGGCATAAATTTCACACCCTTTGACCCAAACACAAAATCATCTCTCAAGCCGTCTATCAGCACAATAACAATTTTACTGAAGAGAGGTGGTGGGAGCTTGGTCCAGTTGGAACTGGCTCCTAAAAGTGTTTGAAAGAAAAAAAGGAAATTGAATTTTAAACTTTATGTAGCATTCAAACACCTTCTAATGTAGTTTCTGCCTACTTCTCCAGCACATACTCTGTCACATCTACATATCCTGACCCAAAGGAAAAGGCCTGTTCTTGGTAGACAACGCTGGGTTCAGGGGGTGGGCAACAAGGAAGCTCAGAGATCCCCAGTATTAAGTAGCAAACTGCCCTTAGCATGGTGAGGAGTACTGGGACAAGGGAGTGTCCTTCTTGAGTGTCCTGGAATGGGACACCAGGGCGCCTGACCCCAAACACAGTGCTACAGGTAGGGGATGGGTGAGCATTTACAAACTGTTTACATGGCTAGCAGCTGGTATTGTGTGGATCTGGTCCAAAACCTGAGTGTCTTTACCTGGTATATACTGCTGGATAGGTGAGGGCTAAGAAGGGGGGTCTATGCAGGGAGGTCTTAACTACTGAGCAAAACGGGGTCTTGGAGGAATATCATAGAAGAAAACACGAGAGGTCGGCAGGAATCTCATCTGTTGTGTCTTACTGAGCAAAAAGGGTGCCTGGAACAGTGAGTGACCCAAACACCTGCTCAGGGAAGGAGGTCGGGGTGTCACTGGATGAGGAGTGCTGGGGAGAGGCTTGCTTTTCACGGGTGTAGAGAGCTTACTTTATGGTGACCAAGGAGTAGGATCTTAGTAGTAGGCTGGTAGTGGGGCTTGCCAAAAAGTTGTAGGATACAGAAAAGGAGACTGGAGCGGTAAGAAGGGGGCTCTTGGGGGTGAGGATCAGAATGGACGAGGAGACCACTCGGGAACCCTGGAAAGAAGTCCAAGAGGCAAAGCTCATAAGGAGGGTCCTCCGGGGAAATGTGGGGCCCAGGGAGCAGAGATGCCTGGGGAGTGGTCCGTACCAGACGAGGGTTCGGGCGCTGGGGGCTCTGCTTCGTTCTCCGTCCTGGAAGAGAAACAAATGGGGGCCGGGAAGAATCCCCGAAGGAAGAGGGCGACCCCCAGCACCTCGATCACTACGCAGCAGGCGGCGAAGGCCCCGGAGCCTAGCCGCATCGCGCCCACCCGCCGGGCCGGGAGCCAGGTTCCCAGACCCCCGTGCAAGTCTCGCCAGAAGCAGCCTCTTCCGCCCCGAGCAAGCAGCCTCTGAGCAAGCGCGAACCGGAGGGCCTGACAGGTTCCCGTCGTCTATCCGTCAGTCTGCGCGCCGGAAATGCGCACAAGGGGGCGGGCGCTTCCGGGGCGGGGCGGCCCTGGGCTCCCGGCTCCTCGTGTACTTCCGGTGCGCCTGCCCGCGAGGCCCCGCCAGCCCCGGGGGGCAGTGAGGTGTCCCGTGTGCTGCGTCAGTGTGTTCGTGTGTCTGTGTCTGTGTCTGTGTCTGTGGCCCTGCCGTGTGCTTGCCCCCTGTTAGGAGCTGTCACACATTCTGTGAGCCTGCTGAGTCAGGTGCCGTCGCCCTCAGAGCCACTTGTGTCGTGGGCAGGTGTGTGCAGAGGACGCGGTCTGTGGCTCGGGCCTCGAGTCAGGCCATTGCATCGCCAGGTGACCTCCAGAAACTCCGGCTGACGTCCCGGGTCAGGGCCCCCTGTGCGGCGTTGAACTCCGGGACATTGTTGGGGCTCCATCCAGACCCCTTCAGTGTCCAGTGCCTCCATCCCTGGCTTCTGGGCACGCAGGGGCCGCAGCTCACAGCTACCGTCTTCTCTGAACGATTGCCCTTGGCTGGTGGGATCTGCTGCGCTGGGAGTTGTCGCTGCCCAAACACCTTGAGCTCAAGACGGGTTGCGGTATAAAGGCCCAGCTCCTTTGCCTCAGAGGGGACTGACTAGTGCTATTTGTGCTTTCTTGAGTGTTTATTTCATGAAATAGCATTGGGTTTTGTTTAAAGCTTTTTCGGCATCAGTTGATGATTTTGTGTTTTTACTGCACACAGTTATTGTGGTGTATTACATTGCTTGGCTTTAATATGTTGAACAATCTGGGATTGCTGGTGTAGAGACGCTGGCTGATGGCATAGTCCCTTCAATCGGCTGTTGGTTTCATGCTGTTACTATTTTGTGGAGAATTGTTATATTCATATTTATAGGGATACTGGTCCAGTTCTTTAATGGTGTATTTGTGTTGATTAGATTGGGCTTGGTGTCTAGCACTAGGGCTGGGGCTAGAGTAGGAGCTGGGGCAGTGTAGACAGCCCCTTTGGATGTTTCATTTTCAAACATCCCTGTGGTTGAGGGTGCCTCCACCCTCAGAGCCTCTTAGCCTGCCGAGAGAGGTAATAACCCTCCGAACACTGAATGTGGTCCTGCTATCCTTTGGCCTTCTGGTTGGAACAAACCTTTGACATTTATGCTCATTAAGAATCAGAGATACAGGAGCAACTAGGCCTCCCAGTGGACAGTTTCACGCTGAGGTTGTGTGGTCTTAGAAACCTGAGTGCATCCCAAGCCCATGCCCTGTGGGCTTTGGAAAGCTGCCAACGGTGGTATTGTGGTATGGGATAGTCCTCCAGACTCCCACTGCCTCACTGAGCAAGAGTCTCCTTAACACCCTGGTATTTGGTCTCTGCTCTTTGTAAAGAAGACAGAAGAGACTGGAAAAGGAGCATGTTTTTTTCTTGGATGGGTAATTAGTGTAGCCAAGGGACAGATGTGATGCCTGGGCTTCCGCCTCCCAGGGATGCAGATGAGGTGTATGTGTCTTGCGAGGGCACGTGGGCTGTTCTGGCCCAGTCTCTGAGATACAGAGATGCAGTGTCCAAGGCAGGAGTCCTGAGTTTACCAGCGACAGCAAAGTTGCTTTTTGAGCAAGTGGAAGAGCTTCTTGCCATCCTGGGAGAACAGGAAGAACACTGGGTGGGCGGCTGCAGCCCCTGACCCAAACCCCTTCCTTCCTTGGACTTCAGATCCCACAGCTGTGCAGTGGGCAGTCAGCGGTGTGGAGTCTGCTGCTTTCCTCAATGCAGCATCCATTCTCAGCACCTCAGTTTTTAGGAACTACACCTGCATCTGGTCCAAACAGTCGCAGAGGGCTGATCCCATGTCCCACTCACCTTGAAGATGGGTGTATGATCCCACATCTATCCAGTCTTATGTTCCATCCTCTTGGTGCTCTGATCGGTTCAAGGATGAGATATAACCCAAGCTAGACCAAAGGTATTGAAAGCTGTGACTTTTTATGGAACCCAAGAAAGGAAAGACCCTTCCCCACTAGACTGGACGTGTCAGCCTGGAGTTGCTGGAGGTCCCTGATGCAGTGAGAGAGGGAGACTGTGGCTATGAATGGGCCCTCCCAAAGTTACTTAGTAGGACAAAGGGACCAGGTCACAGTGTGAGAGTATGAGCGCCTGCCCCACCAGGCTCAAACCCACTCTTAAACCTGTCTCTTGCAAGCATTATTTTATTTCATCATTAAAATTATCCAGGGTATCACATGGCATTGAGCCATCATGTCATTTTTTAGGATCTTGTAGGAGAAAATAGTGTGGCCACGGCCTCAGGATATTGGGACACAACAGAACATGTTTGTTTGAGCGTCTCCAACCAAGTGAGCTGGGGAGGGGGCTTCTCTAGAGAGTGGGTGCCTGGTGACCTATGTCCCAGGTTCTGTTGGGCTCTATTGCCAGGGAAGTGAGGTCACTTCCTGGGGTCCCCTTACCCAAGCTTCCTCCTTACACCAATCTCCCCAAGGGCCCCTCTGGGCTCCCGACTGCTCACCTCTCACCCCATACCATGTCCATGCACAGTGACACCAAGCCAGTGCACCCCACAGCCCTGGGGAGGCCTGGGTGCAGCCAGGGCCCCAGTTCTGAGGACACAGCTAGGTTCAGACCCGGCTCCCCCTCCTCAGAAGTGCTGTGACCCTGGACAAGCCACGTGCTTCTCGGGTCTCCCCAGCCCCCCCATCTGCACCATGGGGGGTCGTTCTGGCCTCTGCTTCCTAGGGAAGCCATCAGGTCTGTAGACTATAAACACCTACAGCCCCTGTAACACCCATGGGCTGGCATCACAGGGAGCTCATGCTCAGACTCAGCAAAGGAAGGATTCCACAGAGGGCTGGCGGAGCACAGAGCACACCCCACACAGGCCTGGCTCTGCTCTGGGGTCTGGAGAAAGTCACTCTCCTTGCTGCCTGCTTCCCAGTCTCCCCCATGGGTGGGTTGAAATGAAATACAATTCAGACACTGTCCGCTCTGGCATACAGCCTTCCAGGTCCTCCTGTTATGTTCAGACTCAGGTGCCAGTGTCTCTTCTCGGCCTGTGTGGTGGGCTGCCCCACCATGGCTCCCTGCGTTCTTGCCTCCTGGTCACTTGGCCTTGTGTGATTCCCACACCCACACATGCAGGGTGGTTGGACCTTGTGCCTGGGTTCCGACAGGTAAACTGACTTACGAAAAGTGTGTGACTTCCACCCATTCCCAGCTCCCGTGTTCATTCTCTGTCTCTCAGTGCCTCGTCTGTCTGTCTGTCTGTCTGTCTGTCTGTCTTGTCTATTTCTTGCTCCCTCTGCCTCTCTGTGTTCCTGTCTATCTCTTTCTTGTGTGTGTGTGTGTGTGTGTGTGTGTGTGTATTTATACATTTATATTTATATGTATTGTGTGTGTGTGTGTGTTGTTAGAGCCCAGGGCAGGTCATTTCTAAAGATGCCTGAATGACGTATTGATTGTTTTGAATTCATGTTATTGAAGAAATGACCCATGTAAGAGAGACACTGTCCACATCCTCTCTGTCTCCCTGTGACATCTCTCCTATGAAAGGTGCACCACCTGGGGGCTGAGGGTGAGGGCTGAGCACTGCAGACACGCTGGCTCCTGCAAATCAGTTCATACTGGGAACCTTCTGTTGTGAATGCTGAGGAGCCAGTTAGCTTTACGATGACCAAAGCCAACTCCCCTCTCTGCCTATTTCTGAGAAAAGGCCTGAGTCTGAGCTACTACAAATTCTTGGAATTTCTTGGCACCAGGACTGACCCTCACTCTCCCATCCTGCTAGACCCTTTGTACAGACACCTCCACTTGGAGAGTTATTTACCACAGCCAGCAAATAAACAACATCCAGCCCCAATTTCCAACAAACAAAGAGATACCCAGCTGGTCTCCTCCCTCAGCCACTTCAGAGAGTCACTCTTTTACAAGTCACTTAAGCTCAAGTACTTCCTGCTTCTCCCTTCTGTGGCACAATGCCACCCCTGGATGAGCCCCATCTTAGTTGGCAGGTTGGCACCGCTCAGGTGAGCTGGAGACAACACCCCAAAGTGGGCCAATGATAGCACCGTACATTCAGTCACCTGCACACCAAATCGGCCGTGAACGCGGTGGCCCAGAGACAGGGATGTTCATGTGCCTCCGACAGTCGTTGCTCAGGAGACCCCAGCATCTATCACCAGCTTCTCCCTGTTCTGACCTTGGCTCTTCCTCTTTTCAGCTGATACCTTGCCAGATCATTAATGGAGAAAGTGGATCCCATCTGGCAAGAGCAGAATCATCTTCCCAACACATGAGAAAAGAACAAGCCTGGGCCCTCACCCACCCTGTCCCTGTCTGCCTGCCCAGCCCCTTCATGTCAGAAGAACGTGTCCCACCTCCTGTGCGAGGCCAAACCCCAGGGACAGGACTCAGAGGTGAAGGAAGCCTGAGCATTGTTTATAGCTTTGGATACTTTTACAGAGAAAACAGCAAAGAGAAAACAAACGACTCCGTCTCCCGCAAAACAGGTGAAGAGGGACGTGCGGAGCTTTCCCCTCTGTCTTCCTGGCAGCAGGAGACAACACATCCATCCCCCGCCCCCACCCCCACCCCCCATGGGAGACATCCTCCCTCCTCCTAGCAGGAGAGTGACAGTGTTCTCATTCAGGGTGGAAAGATGAGAAAGAGCGAATTCTGTACACACGGACCTTGTTGACCGTGATTCTCATCCTCCTCAGCCTCCCCACGTGGTGCAGTTCCTCTCCCACAATCCCCTCTCTCTGTTCAGCCCAACAGGAAAGCATTTAGGTTTTGCCACTTCTCTGGGTATTCCTTCACCTCCTTAGCAGGACGGCCCAGGTCATGTAAAACTTAGGGGTAATAAGTGTGTCTGCTTCTCTCCTGTGAGTCTGTCTCATGTGCACTTAATTCTCAGGACGAGCTGTCAGCTCTGTGAGGGTGGAGGGGTGGTTTTGTCTCTGCGACGTCCTTCTTACTGGCATCTTTGAAATTAACCTCTTTCCTTGGCTTGACTCCTCAGGATGCCGACATGCTCTCAGCGACCACCTTCAGGGTCTCTGTGAAGATAGGCTGGGTCTTTCAAGATGAAACGCATCCTTACCATATGATCCAGTCCTCCAACTCCTTGGTATCAATGGACCCAAATGGGTCAAATGCTTACATCTACACAGAAACCTGCACCAGGACATTTAGGGCAGCTTTCTTCATACCTGCCAGAAAGCTGGAAGCAACCAAGATGTCCTTCAGGAGGTGAATGGACACGTGGATTGGGCTGCACGCATGCAACAGAATATTCCTCAGAACCAAAAAGAAGTGAGAGATCTGTTGAGCCATGGGGAGACAGGTGGGGCACCTTAAATGCCTGTTACTCAGTAAGAGAAGCCAGTGTGGAAAGGGGGCACATCTTAGGGTCCCAACTACGTATGACATAGGAGAGAAGGCAAACCATGGAAAGGGTTGGAATGATCAGTGCATTGCCAGGGGTTTGCTGTGGGGTGGAGGGCAGGGGCTGATAGACTGGCCAAGCACAGAGGATTTTTAAGGCAGCGACACTATGCAGTGTGATGGTTTTGTGGTGAGATGTGTTTGATGGGACTGATAGGTTGTGCACCACCAGGAGTGGACCCTGATGCAAACTCTGGGCCCTGGTGATCACGATGTGTCCATGTGGGCTCAGCAGTCGTGACCAACACACAGAATGTTGACAGGAAAGCTGGGGGCAGGAGGCTCTAGCACCTGAGTGTGTGTCTGGGATTGGGGGGTGGGTTGAAGGGAGCAGCAAGAGCAGAGCAGGGGGTGTGTGGGACCCAACTTTGTGGTGAGCTCAAAACGTCTTTTAAAAAATAAAGCCTGTTTAAACAAAGAAACACACACTCCAGTAGTGTCCCATGGCTGCTCCTCTTCGAGTCCTTCGTTTGTCCGGGCCACGTGAGAGTAGAACTTCAGATGACCTCGTTTTTCAACCTACATCCTTTTAAAGTTTTATCTGACATCTGCGTTTTATCTCATTACACATCTTTCTTTTTTAAAAAAATAGTGGTTTTTCTTCTTTTAAAAAAATTGATGTATAAAAGACAGGCAGTATTATATTAGTTTTCTGGTATACAACATAGTGATTTGGTATTTCTATATGTGGCCAGATGATCACCACGGTGAGTCTAGTGACCACTGGTCACCATACAATGTCAGCACAGTGTTATGGACCCTATTCCCTATGCTGCACATGGCATTCCCGTGACATTTGTTGTGTGACTGGAAGTTTGTGTGTGTTGGTCTTTCTCACCTGTTGCGCTCATGCCCCCAGCCCTCTCTCCTCTGCAACCACTAGCATGTTCTTGGGATCTATGAGTCCGTTTCTGTTTTCCTCTTTGTTCATTTGTTGTGTTGTGTAGATTCTACAGAAAAGTGACACCATAAGTTATCTCTCCCTGTCTGATACAGGTCACTTAGCATTATACCCTCTAGGTTCATTCATGTTGTCACAAGATTCCATTCTTTTTTTGGCTAAGTCATTTTCCATTTTGTGTGTGTGTGAGGTAAAAAAAATATATATATTAATAAAGATACCCCAAAGTGTAATTCCTGCGTCATATGTTAGTTTTATTTTCAATTTTTTGAGGACCCTTCATACTGTTTGTCATAGTGGCTGTAACAATGGACGTTCCAAACAAAAGTGCATGTGGATTTCCTTTCCTCCACCTCCTCACTGGTGCTTGTCATTCGTTGTCTTTGGATGATGGGCATTCTTTCGGTTGTTTGGAGATCATCTCCTTGTGGTTTTCATGTGCATTTCTTTGATGATGAGTAGTATTGATCATCTTTTCATGTGTCCATTGGCCATCTGCATATACTCTGTGGAAAAAGATTCGATCTTCTGCCAATTTTTTAATTAGGCTTTTTTTTGGTTTTTGGTGGTTGAGTTGTGTGAGTTTTTAGTTGGTCTGTTTTGGAATGTGAACCTCTTTCAGATGCATTTTTTGTGAATGTTTTTTCACATTCAGCCTTTTCATTTTGGGAATGGTTTCTTTGTTGTTCAAAAGCTTTTCAGCTGGATGATTTCCCATTGGTTTATTTTGCTTTTGTTTCTCTTGCTTGAGGAGACAGATCCAAAAGAATATTGCTAAGACTGATGTGAAAGAGCTTACTGCCTGTGTTTTCTTCTAGGAGTTTTGTGGCTTCAGGTCCTACATTGAAGTATTCGATTCACTTTGAGGTTGTCTTTGTAGATGGTATGAGAAAGGGTTCCAGTTTGATTCCTGTGCATGTAACTGTCCAGTTTTCCCAAAGCCACTTATGGAAGATGCTGTCTTTCCCCCATTGTATATTCTCACCTCCTTTGTCATAGATGAATTGACCACACAAGCATGGGTTTATTTCTGGGCTCTGAATTCTGTTCTGTGAATTTATGTGCATTTCTTCTGTGCCAGTACCATACTGTGTGGGATGATTCTAGGATTGTAGTAGAGTTTGGCACCAGGGAGTGAGATATGAAAGGTTTGTGCTTCTTTCTTAAGATTGTATGGATTGTTCACGTTCACACAGTTTGGAATTCTTTGTTCTGGTTCTCTTAAGAATTCCATTGGTGTGTTGCTAGGATTGGCATCGAATCTCTAGATTGCCTTGGAGCCTGGGGTCCTTTTAACAGTGCCACTTCTTCCAGTCCACAAACACAGTGTACCTTTCCGTTGTTTGTGTCGTCTTCAGTTTCTTTTATCAGTGCCTCCCAGTTTTCTGGGTGCAGCTCGGTACCTGCTGGGTTAGGTGTACTCCTAGGTATTTTACTTTTGTCCAGTTCATTGTCAGTGGGGTTGTTTTCTTAATTTCTCATTTGCTAGTTTGCTCATTTGCTAAAGTGTATAGAGATGGAAATAAGTTCTGTGGGTTAATTTTGTATCCTGCAACTTAATTGAATTTTCTGATGAGTTCTATTTGTTTTTCTGTGTCATCTTCAGGGTTTTCTATACAGAGTATCATGCCATCTACAAACAGTGACAGATTTACTTTTTCTTCTGCCATCAGATTTCTTTCTTTCTTTCTTTTTTTTCTTTTTCTTTTTTTTTTTTTTTTCATCTATTTACTATGGCTCGGACTCCTTAGACCATGTCGAATGAAGGTGCAAGATGGGTCAGGGATAGAGTTAGATTTAAGCATAACTGGCCCTCTTCCCCTTCCTCCCTATCCATCTATCTGAGGCCTCCAGGAAGGATAGGACGAGTCCTGGGTCACATATGACTCAGGGAGTTGAGCTGAACAGTGTTTTTTCTGCACCTCCTCCCCACCCCACCCTGAGTCCCGGGTGTATTTTGGTATACTATCTGTATATCTTCTTTGGCCAGGTGTCTACTTAGGTCTTTCCCTATTTTTAATGGGGTTGTCTGTGTTAGAATTCTTTATGTATTTTGAGACAAATCCTTTATTAGATATGTGTTTGCAACTCTTTTTCTCCCAGTTTTTGACCTGTCTAGATTTTCTGAATAAGGTCTTTCACAGAGTAGAAATCTTTAATTTTATAAAGTTCATGATATTCCTTGAGTTTCTTTCTGGATTGCCTTCTTGTGTTGGGTTAACACTCAAAGCTCATGATGTACATGACCAAACCCAAGCTCGTGTCAATTCTCTTCTGTTTTCTTCTATGATTTTGAATAAGTGGCTCTGAGTGCAACTGAGGGGACTTTGTCTGCTCATTTACCTCTGGGGCTGCAGTTTGGGTCACGTGGCAGGTCAGCATCTATGCAGCAGGAGCTCAGTCTCCTTGGGACCCACGAGTACTGCAACTTCAGGGCCAGATGGGGCAGCATCCACGTGGACAGGAGCTAGATTTCCCAATGATCCAGGCACTGCCGGGAAGTACAGGTGAAGAAAGATGGGGAGAAGCTCCCTGTGCACGGGTGATGGCTTGGAGTGGGGTGGGGGTGGGCTTCAGACAACCAGGAAGGGCTTGGTGTGTAAAACCAGGTGTTACCAGTTTTGTGTGCAGTGTAGACAGCATGTGGTGCCCAGCACTGCTGCTTGTGGGGACCATCCTTTCCTCTCGTGTTTATAAGCTCTTTTGTCATACCTTAACTGACCTTGTCATCATGGGTTTGTTTCTCTCTGTTCCTCTGGTCCACATGCCTGTTTTTGTGCCAATTCCACGCTGTTTTCGTGAGTAGCTTCGTGCTGTAGTGTGAAGTCAGGGAGGGAGATGCCTCCAGCTTGTTCTCCTTTCTCAGGGTCGCTTTGGCTATTTGGGGTCCTTTGTGTATCCACACAAATATTAGGGTGATTTGTTTTTATTACTGTGGAAAACACCATTGAGATGTCTTATTTAAGGGGGCAAGTGGGCAGTTTTAGGTGAGAGGGCCCTGAAGTAAGAACCAGATGCCAGTTACAGTTCATTTGCAGAAATTCCCACGGATCATGGGCCCAGAATGAGGAGAGAGGCAGGTTTGTGGGCGGGCTGATGGCTTATCGAGGCTTGATGATTAAGCGCTGGTTATCGGTGATGATAAGCATGCTGACTGGAAATGTTTGCACTCAGTGTGGTAGTATGATTAGTAAACATATGTTCTATGTAATATCGGTCACTTCAGTTACCCCTGGCGATGTTTGTAGGCACTGGAATCTAATATGGATTGAACTGTTTACTGTGTCCTGTAATAGCAATAGGCTGGCGTGCACGCGTATGCACGTGGGTTAGCTGATTAGTTCCCCATTATACGTATCAGTGTTACGTGTGGTGAAGCGTCTGTACTGCGCTTCTGTGGGTGGAAGGGCACGTAGCGCACCAGGTACACAGCGATGTTCGTTTTCATGGTGTCATTTTCTCACACTCACACAGCCCTTAGAGACAGCACTCAAGGAACAAGGTAAGAAAGCTGTTCAGGGAGTAGTTTAAGTGGAACCTCAAACTTGGAAGCTGAAGGTGGAGCTGGAGCTTCTCTCTGGAGTCTCAGGGAGGTATGTTCTCCTTTTCGAGTCTACAGGACCAGGGTAGTAAATACATGACAAAGACTCTTCATTTCAGGAGGTTATAATATGTTTATTATTAGTAAAAGGACAAGAATTAGAATAATTAAAAGAAAGTGTAGAATAGATGCTAGTTTGGGTTTGTGCAGCCAAAAACAAGACTGAAGCTGATATCCATGCAGCACAGCTTTATTCAGTGGTCAAAGACTGGAGAAGCAGGAACTTAGATCACAGATCAGCTTCTCGCCCTCGTGGAGAGAGGGATTTGATTTTAAACAGTAAAGACAAAGGAGGACTGTTTGTGTCTCAGCTGGGGAGCCCTTCTCTGCTCTCTTTAATGAAGCAGCTGCAGTGCCAGTCCCTCCTGAGGTGAGCAGCTGTGGGGTTTCAGGCTGTGTCACCTGGCCTGCTGAGGTGCTCAGTGTCAGGGAACCCAGGAGCCAGCAGCCTAGCGGGGGTGCTGGGGACCCTCATGGCCCTGGCGGACGTCTCTCCAAGCAGACAGCCCAGCCAGAGTGGGGAAACTTTGGAGGATTACAGGTGGGAGGGAGCCACCATCTCATTGATTCTTCAGAAAGTTGGGATGGGATGTGAGATGTACTGTTGGGGCAGGAGTTTTGTCAGGGCCTGATGGAGGAGCCGGGCACAACATCCAGCTTGGGCCAGGGCTGTAGAGGGGAAGTACTGTGGGGACTGGCCATAGACTCTGGAGGAGGAGCTGACAGTCAACGGGGCACAAGGAAAGTGGGGGACTGGGAGGCCCCAGGTGTCTGGGCTCAGCAACCAGGGGATGCAGGGCTGCCTCATAGGGTGTGGGAAGTGGCAGGATCATAGTCCTGTGAGGGGTCTCTTAGCCTCAAGGTTAGAGGAGGATGTAGTGGTAATACAGATGCATCTGACCTGGGAGAGGGGTACAGGGTGGAAGGGGAGAGGCTGAGTGGGGGCAGGTGGGTTACAGCAGACTCCATGCAGGGGACTGTGGTCCTGATGCGAGCAGCTCAGAGCTGGAGAGGAGTGGCTGTCAGGTGCTCAGCTTCACGCTCCTGTTCCTTTGTGAAACCACTGTGTCAGAGTTTGAAACACCACCAGGAGAGCCCTGAGCCCATTGCAGCCCTGGCTTCATCCAAGGGGCTCAGGTGGAAAACAGAACCACTGCAGGTCCCGCCAGTGTCCCCACAGGGAATGAACCCCATGAGGGCACTGGGCTCACAGACTTTAGGAGACCCCTGCTGTCAGGACTGGTCTTCTTCCTTGCTCTGACATGCTGGCCAGAGATCCAGGTACCCCGTCCTGACTCCACCCTCTGGTGCCTGGATTCTGGGACAGCTTGTGGGTAGTGCAAGACCCTCACACTCCTTTATCTGCCTGAGGGTGAGACTGTCTTAAAAGCTGCATTGGCTGATTTTGGGGGTCTGAGTGTTTCCAGCAGGTATGGGGAGAAGAAAGGGGTGTGAGGTTCCTACATCGGTAGGGCTTTCCCAGGGCAAAGAGCCGTGCCTTCCCCCTCCAATTCCATTCCCCACACCGTCCATCCAGGAAGCTCAGATCCAGGAGCACGAGGGCCAAGGCTCTCCCTTTGCTTGTCTGTGATTCCCATTCCCACAGCGAGGAGCCTGGCTCCCACCACCTGCCCTTTATCAACCAATTTCTCTGTTGCAGGTTATGTGCACAGAATGGATTTCAGAATTGTTAACTACTACACCCCGGAAAGCACTTTATAGTAGAAAGCCCACAGGTTAACAGCGGTCTGTTCTGCCTCTGCAGAAGAAAGTCTGTTCATTTCCAGAGTTAACTTAGGTCAGCACCTGTTGCCCCACCATCAACTGTTTTTTCCACCCGTTTCCAATACATTTCATAGATTATGTGTCACACTGTGTGTTCCATCCTGTGACGCTGCTACACCCTAAACAACTATGTCTGAGTAGATTACGATTGAACTTTGGGCTGTACAAATGTGTGGGTGTAGACAAACGCATAGTGACAGGTGTCCATCCTAAAGTAAGACATGGAACACTTCAGCCCCCCACCCCCACCCCATGATCTGCTCATGTACATAGCTTTGCCTTTTCCATGATTGTCATCAATGGGGTCCTACTGTGTGCAGCCTCCTCAGAATGGGTTCTTTCACTTAGTAACATACAAGTGAGACTTACCTGTGCCTTTCTGTGGGCTGACGGTTTAATTTCTGTTGCTGAGGAGAATTCCACTGCGTGTGTGTGGGAGGAAAACCTGTTCTCCCTCTCCCCTTCGAGGTTCTTGGTTGACACCCCCCAGCCCCTAATAAGACAGATTACAGGGAGAAAAAGAAGCAAGTTGAATAACGTGCATACCTCCTGTATACAGGGGAGACACCCAGGAACACTGACTCCCTCCCTGAAACGGCCAGAGGCATCACCTGAAGTATGACCTTCAGCTGAAAACAAAAGCAAGGCCTGGGGGAGGGAGGAAGTCGCTTATGGCAGGTTGTCATGAAAGCTCAGCAAACAAGGGTGTAAGGTTTAAAGTTTGTGTCCCCGTTCACTTCATTCCATATGGCTTCCAACTGATTGTTTCTTAAGTATTTGGAGAAGTTATGGACATTTGGCTCTATTTCAGTTTGAATTTCCAGTGTAAAGGATTGAGGAGAGCCGCTGTCGGGGCGGGGCCTCGGCTGGCTGTGAGGGCGGCTGGGCCCGCGCTTTCCCATTGGCTGGCCGGGCCCGGAGCCCGCCTCCCCCAGCTGCGGCGGGAACTCGCGTGCGCTCTGCCCGAGGATCTGGCGTCCTGCGCAGCTGACTTGAGCCGCGTCTCCTCTGGACCTGCCGGGGCTTCGGGACAACTGGGGGTTTTGTCCCCGCTGACAGGAGCCCCGTCTCCTCAGGATCCAACAGGAGGTGCTGCACTGAAGAGAAGGTGAGGAGGAAGGGAAAGTGAGGGGAAGTGAGGAGAAGCTTCCCGTGAGGGGCTGACGGCTGAGGGGAGGCCCTCCTCAGAGGCCCCGGGGGAGGAAGGGCTGGATGTGGGAAGCTGTGGGGTTTAGTCAGGTTCTGTGTGTGGTGCAGAGAGTGTGCCGCGTCCTTCTTTGGCGTGCGGTGTCCAGTTTTCCCAGCACCATTCATCGAGGGGACTGTCCTTTCCCCGGTGCAGGTTCCTGGCTCCTTTCTCGTGACTTAACTGACCACATCCCCGTAGGTTTGTTTGCGGACTCTCTCTGGTCCATGTCCCTGTGGTTGTGCCAATTCCACACCTTTTTGGTGACTGTGCTTTTGTAATGCCGTGTGAAGTCAGGGAGGGAGATGCCTCCAGCCCGTTTCCCTTTTGTAGAATCTCTTCAGCTGTTCAGGGTCCTTTGTGTTTCCACGTGAATGTTAGGAATGTTTGTTCTGTTTCTGTGAAAAATGCCGCTGAAGTTTATTTTATTTTATTTTATAGAAGTATAGTCAATTCACGATGTTCTGTTATTTTCTGGTGTGGGGCACAGTGATTTGACGTGCCTGCTTTGAGTCTCAGCACTGCCTTGGGTAGAATGGGCATTGTAACAACATTAATTCGTTCTGTCCGTGAGCACAGGGTATCCTTCCACTTATTTGCGTCTGTTCAGTTTCCTTCCTCAGTGTCTTAGGATTTTCAGTGTGCACGTCTTTCACACCCTTGGCTAAATTTATTCCTAGGTATTTTTTGGATGCAACTGTAAATGGGATTTTAAAAAATGTCTCTTTCTGATGTTTCATTATTAACGTATAGAAAGACAACTGATTTTTGTGTATTGATTTTGTACCTTGTGGCTTTACTGAAATGATTTATTAGTTCTAACAGTTTTTGATGGTTTGATGTGGAAAACTAGAAATCAGAAATCGCCCTGTTTGGACTCCATCCAGGTCCCCCACAGCACCTGAGACACAGCGGCTCCTAATCTTCCCACAGTGCCTCTGAGTTACACGTGGACTCCTGCAAGGGCGACAAGCATCAGCACTTTGGGTGAACTGGGTCGCGTTAAGGGTGGGCCTCTATGAGGGAATCTGATGTCTTCTCTGCTTTTTTGGTGTGGTGTTGCCATGGTTGTTTTCAAAAGTAATACAGTTTCTAATAAAGTTTCTTACAAAGTTGCATATAAAATACTTTAAACAGCATTATACGCAGTACTCGCATTTGCCACCTCACATGGAACACTCCAGTGGGTTTTACCTAGCACTGGGATACTCCCCCAGGGAACCAGCACATAAACCCCAAATGAAGAGATTGTACGGTTCACCTTGTAACCCCATCCACAGGCCCGCTTCAGCCTTCCCCTTCGCCCCAACTTACGGAAATCCCTTTTCCATTCTGTGCCAGTTTTCTTTTTCTGAAGCTGTTACTGAGAGTTTCCCTCTTTTTCATCCCTTAGTGGATTTAAGGCCCAAGGTGAGTACGATCCGGGTGCCCTCTTCTGTGTGTCTCCTTTCACTTAGAATGTATCCAATTTGAATCATTACTGATTCATTCACATTTTTCATTGTCATTAAAAATACAGAACATAGCATTTACCATTTAAACATTTAACTATGCAGGTCTATGGTATTCACTAAATTCACATTGTTGTACAGATGCCTCACCATCCGTCTCCAGAACTTCCTCATTTTCCCCAAGTGAAGCCCTGTGTCCAGTGAACACTGACTCCCCTCAGCCCCTGGCAGTGACACTGTTTCTGTCTCCGCATCTGACTTCTCTGGGTGCCTTGTACAAGGGGAATCCTGCAATATTTGTCCTTCTGTGTCTGGCTTGTTTCACTTAGCACAGTGACTTCAAGATTTATCCACGTTGCAGCATGTGTCATAATCTGCTGACTTTTTAAGGCTGTGCGGTATCCCACTGTGCATACACCACATGTAGTTTATCCATTCACCCGCTGGTGGACAGGTGAGTTGTTTCCACCTTTTGCTGTTGTGATTAGTGCTGCCGTGGGTATGGGTGTACCCATTTCTACTCCAGTTCCTGCTTTCGAATATTTTGAACATATATCCTGAAGTGGCATTGATGGATCACACGTCAACCCCAAGTGTAAGTTTTTGAGGAACTCCCATGCGGTTCTCCACCGTGGCTGCACCATTTTAGCCCTTCATATGGCAGAATAATATGGCAGTTTATGGGTGTACCCAGTTTGTTTATCTGTTTAGCCTTTGATGGACATTTCAGTTGTTCTACCTTCGGGGCCATTGCGCATAGTGCTGCTGTGAATATGTGTGTGCCTTTTTTCGTTTGAACACCTGTTTTTAATGTTTCGGGGTCTATATCTAGGAGTGAAGTTGTTGAACCATAAGGTAACTGTGTTTTTATCTGTTTGAGGAAATGACAAACTGGAAACATGGGCTGCACCATTTTCCAATTTTTCAAGTAATGTTTAAAAGTTTCAGTTTCTCTACATTTTGGCCAATATTTGTTGTTTTAGTTTTCTTGACTGTAGGGCTTCCAGTGTGCTTGGGAGGGACGGCATTATGGTATTCATTTACATTTCCATCACGGCTGATTTTTAACATCCTTTCATGTGCTTGTCGACTATTTGTCTTATCCGGAGAAGGGTCTGTTTTTTAAAAAATTATTTAATTTTATTCATGTAGTGGTGTTTTTCTTTTTATCAGGTAGAATTATTACTGTTTGACTGCACATATACATTATATTGCATGTAAATACATATATACAATATACTGTACTTTTTTTTTTTAGCTTATATATAGAGAAGGGTCTACTTAAGTCCTTTTACCGTGTTAAAAATGGGTTTGCTTTGTCTTTTTATGAGTTTTAAAAGTTCTTGATACATTCTTGATAAAGTTTTTTTCAAGTATATAATATACAAATATTTTCTTTGATTTTGTGTGCTGTCTTTTCAGTTTCTGGATAGCATCTTTGATGTACAAAAGTCTTTAATTTTTACCACTCTTTAAATTTAAGCTTTTTGTGTATCTTGAGTTAATTTTGCATGTGGTATGAAGCAGGGATCCAACTTCATTTCTCTTAGAAATGAAAAAATGTCACTGGGTAGACAATTGCCTGGCACCACTTGTTGAAAACACAATTTTCCCCTCTATTTAATCTTGCCCACTGTGGTAAAAAATCAGTCAGTGCGTGTGTCTGTTCACATTAGAGTGTTGCTCTGGATACATGCCTAGCAGTGGGATCTCAGACTTTTCTTGCTTCTGACCTAAGCAGGAGGAGGTCACTATGTGGAACGGACACTTCAGGAGACGGGGCTTTAGCTCCTCCTCCTTGATGGATGTCATGGATTATTAGGAACACTTCTGCATAGGAGTTTTCTATTGAATCCCATTTATTAAAATTAAAAAAAAAACTATGTCATCATTTAACTTCACCATTGTGGACACCTGGATAGCTATTTAACTCTCTTGGTTATAATCCAGCACTACCGGTTTGGTTGCTCAGTTTATTCCGGCATTGGCTATTGAGATCTCTTTCATTGGCTCCTGTTTTCTTTGAGATCATTCCATATTTTGGGGTTTTTTCCCCCCCCTGGTATTTCCTTGATTTCTGATACAAGATTCAAGATTATACTGGCTCATACATTGACTGTCTCAGTCCTAGTATAAGCTGTTTCTTCAAAGAGTCCTGATTCCTTTTATTAGAGAGTGGTATTAAGAATTTACATATGGGAGGAAAATGTTCTCCGCTGACAATGCGGGGAAATGTGGGCATGTGTTCCCACCTTAGTGTATTGTTGTTGCTCAGGGAGCACCCCCCCCCAAATCTGCCACAACCACATAGTGTTTTAAATTAAAGTTACTTAGAAATGGCCAAAGCAAGAAGGACACTCTGACCCCAGCTCTATCTCCCTAAAAGCAGGAAGTAAGTCTCACGTGAAAGGTTCAGAGGCGCAAATAAACATAACTTGTAACTTTTTAAATTCACAGCCCCAAGCCCAGACTCTGTTTAGATTCTTTGTTGAGTACCCAAAAGCTACACTTCTTTGGGCTGTCAATTCCTAACAAATTTATAGTTTTCTAAATGTATAAGATCTGCCTGTTTTCACTACTTCTTACTTCCCATTTCTATGAGACTTGTGTGTGTAGGAATTAAAATTTCTTTTTCTCCTGTGGCTCTGTCTTGCGTTAGTTTTATTACTAGTCCAGCCACAAGAAGTCAAGAGGGATAGAGAGTGAAATTTCCCCCTTCCCAATAGTATACACTCCTAATTGTAAAGATTTCTACGTGGAAATTTCTGTATTCAAATTAAGCAGAAGACGGGTTTATACTGATGCCTCCAACTTGATCCATTATATGGACAGTGTACCCCCCCCCCCGCTTATCTGTAACTCCCAGTCAGACAATAGAATCCTGGTTCCCACCATCTTCCACCCATTCAGTTCATTTCTCATTCTGCTCCAGATGAGTGGTTTCAGCGTTCTTAGCTCCTGCCCCTGTGGGATGGATCTTACAGATCCCAATGTTTACATGCAGTATGCTTTCCCTGTAGTCTGCACGTTCCATTCATTCCTGCAGTCACTGAGGCTGGCCCCTTCTGCTCCACCAGCAGCAGTGAGTGTTTTCACACATCTCTAACACAGAGCCTGTGTTACATCCTGCATTCCGTCCTGTGACACTGCTGCTTACTCGATCACTTAACTGACTTGTTGGGTCATACAGACCTATGGGTTTAGACAAGTGCATAATGGCAAATGTCCACCACGAAGTATCGTATGGAACATTTAAAACTCCCACATGAGCTGTTTACCGTCTCTTAGTTTTCCCTTTCCCCGAATTTCACATAAATTGAGTCACATAGTGCATAGGTAGCCTCTCCAGACTGATTCTCTTTTTGAAGGAAAATCACATGGACTTGGTATTGACAAGAGAGCTCTGTCCAGTGGAGCCAGGAGCCCATTCAGAACTTGTGACCTATCGTATCACATCTCAGCCTGAATCAAATCCTGAGTTTAGACCTGACAAAGCCTCCCAGGACATCTGCCAGAAACTTATCTGTCTGCCGGAAACCTACCTACTTATTGTACTCTCGGCTGCAAGTGGTTCAGGGCATACTGATCACTTGAGTTTCTAAGCCATTATGAATAGACCTCCTGTGCATTACTTGATGTTCGTTTTCGTTTGAACAGTTTTTCAAAGCAGTTGTTTAAATTCAAGAGATGATTTTTTTTTTTTTTTTTTTTTTTTGGATTCTAAGTTGAGACTGTTTGGCTTTGGAAGAAACTGCCAAACTGTCTTCCAAAGTTGGCCGCACCTGTCTTCCACCAGGACCTTGAATGTATTTTTGTATGATTGTTTTCTACCTGTATACCTTCTTTAGCCCGATGTTTGTTTCTATCTTTACCCATTTTAATGGGGTTGTTTGTTCTAGATTTTATTGGTATAACTTGAGTACAAATCCTTCATCAGATGCGCATTTTGCAAATACTTTCTCCTAGCGTGTGGTCTCTCTTTTGCCTTTATGAATAAGACCTTTCACAGAGTAGACGTCTATAGTTCTATAAAGTCCATGTCATTAATTTTGTGTTGATGTGTAGATAGGCGTTTGTTGTTGCGAGTTAAAACTCATCACCAGACCCAAGGCCTTACAGATTTTCTCCCTTTTCCTTTTAAGATTTGTATAGTTTTGTCATTTAAATTTGTCTATATGCAATCTTGAGTGAATTTTGCCATCAGTTGTCTATGTTCTCTTCATTCTATACGTTTTTTAGTTAATTGCTCCTTAACCAGTTTTTGAGACAGCATAGTGAGCTATTTGGCTGTGTTTCACTTTGGATTTCCAAAGGCACTACGTAGAGCAGAACTGCATTCAGGATGAGGTCTCTGGGCTTTGTGAACTCAGCATCCCCTGAACTTTTTTTTTTTTTTTTTTATGGTTCACAGCGGGGTGCCAAATCCACCTGTGACCCACAGGGCACACCTTGTGGGTCATTCTGCCCATGGACTTGGCCCCTTGCACAGCCGACAGGGGCTTGGTCTCTTCAGGACTGTCAGGGCTTTGTCTTCTAGACAGTGGGGCTGTGTCCATGCTGTCATGGTCTGAGTTTTCTTGGGCATTGCTGTGAAAAGGCACAATAAGAGGAAAAAAAAAGGCCAAGTGGGGAGAAGCTTCCTGTGTGCAGCTGACTGTTTGGGGGAGTTCTGTCTTCAGTGGAACTTCAGAAAGAGGTTGATGTGGAAAACTGGGGTTTTAGTTAGTTTTGTGTGCAGTGGAGATGGTGACCAGTGATGTTCTTTGGTGCATGGTGTCCCGTTTTCCTGGCAATGTTTATGGAGGGGAATGTCCCTCCATCTTTGTATGTCCTTGGCCCCATTTTCATGAATTAACTGGCCACAGTCATGCGGGTTTATCTCTGGGCTCTTTATGCTGTTACCCTCGTCTGTGTGTCTGTGTTTGTGCCAGTTCCTCACTGTTGTGGTTACTACAGCTCCTTGATACAGTTTGATGCTAGGGAGGGAGATGCCTCCAGCTGTGTCCTTCTTTCTCAGAACTGCACTGGCTGTTCAGGGTCCTTAGTTGTTCTATATTAATAGCAGGGTTGTTATTTCCATTTCAATGAAACATATCATTGAACATTATATTGATGTTGCAGTGAATTTGTTGATAGTTTTGGGTAGAATCAATAATTTAATACTAGTAATTCTTCCAATCCATGAGTACAGAGTATTTTATTTTTCTGTTTATTTGTGTCTTTAACTTCTTACTCAGTGCTATATAGTATTTTGAGTACAGGTCTTTCACATCCTTGGTTAAATTTGTTCCTAGTTTTTTCCTTCTTTTTGATACAATTATAAATGTGATTGTTTCCTTAAATTTTCCTTCTGATGGGTTATTATTAGTGTATAGAAATGCAACTGATTTTTGTACATTGATTTCAAATTGAACTTCACTGAATTTATTTGTTTTAACAACTGTTTGTTAAGTGTTGTGGAAAATTGTAATGTTAAAATCTCACTGGTTCTCCTGCATCCCAGGTCGTGCACAGTATCCAAGACTCAGTGGCTACTGGTATACTCATCCCACAATGCCTCTTAATAACAAGTGGATTCCTACAAGGGCGATGAGCATCACAACTCTGGCTGACCTTGGTCTGGGTGAGCCTTGGCTTCTATAGCAAGGTTTGATGTCTGTCTTATCAGCTTCTCTGCCGTGGTATTGATATGGTTGTTTTGAAAAGTAATGGGTTTTCCAGTAATTTCTATGACGGTAAACACTACTCACATTTGCCGCTTTGTACAAAATACTGTAGGGTGTTTTACCCCAAACAGGGGTAGTCTCCTGAGGAGCCGTCATATAACCCACCAGTGAAGAAGCCGTATGGCTTCCACATTATTGTGTGACCTGCCGGCCCCCTTCAGCTGTCACCGCTTGGTCCAGCTGCTGGTTCTCTGTTTCTGGGTTTGTTACTGAGACTCTCACTTTGACAGCCTTGATGGATGTAAAGCACACACGATGACCACGTGATCTGGGGGAGCTTTTCTTTACAGCTCTTTTCGCTAAGGATCTTTTCAGTGTTTATTAATGTTGTAAGTTGTATCAGTTCTACATTCCTACATGATTTTCACTGTGATTAAAAATACATATGACACTTTTAACTGAAATCATTTCAAGTACACATTTTTCTGTGGTGTTAACTACCTTCCCATAATTGTACAAATTCAAGAACTTGTGTGCCTACTTTAAGCATGGGAGATGCCCAGGAAATTGAGTAATTCCCTGAAATGGCCCAAGACATTACCCGAAATACCATCTTTATCTAACACCAAAAAGAAAGGAAGGTTGTAGGTTTAAATCTTAGCCTTCTCTATTGATTTTTTTTTTTTTTTTGAGATTTAGTCTTTCTTTTATTCCTGGTACAAAAAGGGAGATTACTTTTCAAATGGAGATTTCCCTTATAAATGTAAATTTGCCTCACAAAAGGCAGTATTGACTTGGATTTCATAGAGTCTCATGTGTCTTATTTTTTTAAGAAATCTGCCCATTGTAATCTTCATGCCAAAGAGATATATTTTAGGGTGTCATTTGCCCTCTTTCCATGGGTGTACCCTAACTTGCTTATGTATTCATGCACGGAAGGACATCCTCATCATTTAAAGTTTTTAGCCATTATGAGTAGAGTTGCTGTGTATAATTGCGTGCTAGTTTTTGTTTGGACACTTCATCAAAGCAATTGTCTAAATACTAGAGGTGCAATGTTGGATTCTCAGGTGAGCATTGACTAGCTTTGGAAAAAACTGCCCAACTGCCCTTTCAAAGTAGCCACACATGCATTCCACCTGCAGTGAGGGAGAGTTCAGTTTTCTTCATCTTCTGTCAGTCACAAGTAATGTCATTTTTTGGAGTTTAGTGGTTCTAATGAGCGTGCAGTGTTACATCATCATTGTTTTAATTTGCAGTTTCCTACTGGTATATGATTTTTGAGAACATTTTTATAAGCTTATCTACTATCTGTGTGTTTTCTTTGGAGAGGTGTTTGTTAAGATCTTTACCTATTTTTATTGGGGTTGTTTGTTGTAAAGTTCTTGGGGTAATTTGAGTCCAAATCCTTAATCAGTTATGTGTTTTGTAAATTTATGTTTCTCAGTATGTGTCTTGTCTTTAGGTTTTCTGAATAAGGTCATAAACAGAGTTTAGATTTTTAATTTTTTAAATTCCATGATTTAAATTTTACTTCTGTGGATAGACTTGGGGATTTTTGTAAAAGTTCATCACCTAGACAAGGTTATGTCGATTTCCTTACATGTTTTCTTTTAGAATAATTCCAGATGTGCATTTTATAGTTGTCTATGGACAATTTAGAGTACATTTTGGTGTGAGTGGTAAAACCTGAGTGGTTGTGGCCCGCAGTTCCCAGCTGGCGAGCGGATGGCACTGTTCTCTGACCCTCAAGGTGCACGTGTCTCACTGAGTGGGTTGGCTCCTATGGGAACTTGGCTCCTTGCGGGGCTGGTGGAGGCTGGGTCTCTTCAGGACCCACCGTGGCTTCAGCTTCAGGACAACACTCGACCAACCAAGTCCACCCAGACAGGAGCCAGACGTCTTCAAGAATCACCAGGAGGCATCACTGTGGGAGTAAAAGGTGAGGGAAAAGTGGGGAGAGGCTTCCTGTGTGTGATTGCAACTAAAGAGGTCCATTTTCAGAGGATCCAGCAGAGGAGGGGCTTGATGTGGAAAAATTTCAGATTTACTTGATTTTGTATCTAGTGTTGACAGTGTCTAGTGTAACTTTGGGGGGTATGGTGTCCCATGTTGTTGGCACCGTTTATTGAGGGGACTGTCCTTTTCCCATTTTGTGTTCTGGGCTCTTTTGCCATGGACTAACTGACAACATAAAGACGGGTTTATTCCTGTGCTCCCTGTTCTGCTCCTCTGGTCCATGTGCCTGTTTTTGTGCCAATATCTTACTGTATCTCTGCTGGGGACTGTGGCTTCCTAACGTCGTGTGAAGCCAGGGAGGGAGATGCCTCCAACTGAGTTCTCCCTTCTCAAGGTTGCTCAGGCTACTCCAGGTTCTTTTTTGTTCCGTACAAATGGTAGGATTTCTTGTTTTCTGTTTCTGTGAAAAAAATGCCATTTGGTAGAGTTTGGTAGAGTTTGCAGTTGATGTGTGCACTGCTTAGGCTTCGTGAATGTTACAGTAATGTTCTTCTAGTGCACGAGCACAGCTTTTATTTTGTGTGTGTGTCCTCTTCAATTTCTTTATCAGTGTTTTCTAACTTTCCATGTGCAGGCCTTTCACATCCTTGGTTCATTTTATTCCTAGGTTTTACTTTATTTTATTTTTGGTACAATTGTTAAATGGAATTGCTTTATTAATTTCTCTTTCTGAAACTTCTTTATTAGTGTACAGAAAGTCAATCGATTTTTGTGTATTGATATTGTATCATGTAACTTTACTAAAGGTATTTATGACTTTTTTACAGTTTTTTTTTTTTTGGTGTGTTGATGTGGAAAAGTATAATTCAAAATTGCCACTTTTTTTTAAAATCACATCCAAGTCCTTCACAACAACCAAGACACAGTGGCTTATGATATTATCTTAAGGTGTCTCTTAATAATATGTAGATTCCTGCAAGGGCAATCAGCTTAACCATTTTGGATCAACTGGAACTGGAGAAGGCTTGGGCTCTATAGTGAAGTTTGATGTTTTCTCTGCTTTCCTGTTATGATTTTGATATGGTTGATTTAAAAAAAATTATTTACTTTCCAATACTTTTAAGCATACAGAATATGTGCAGTAGCAGTACAGTGTACTCTTCATCTGTAAGCTCAGGTTTCTCTCTCATCACTGATGTAGCACGTATGCCACTTCTCATGACAATCTCTAGTGTGTTTTTACCTTGAATAGAGACACTCTGTGTCACCACATAACATCCAAGTGAGGATTCATTATGGTTTTCACTTCATAACGCAGTCCACAGGCTCAGTTCCACTGTCGGCACCTGCTCCAGCTGTATGGCAATGGGTTTTCCCAATCTGATTCAGTGGTGTTTTTTGTTTTTGTTTTTTTCTTTTCCTGGAACTGTTCTCGAGACTTTCCCTTATTTCCCCAACCTTGATCGAATTAAAGTGAGTATGATCTGGCTGGCCTTTTCTGTATGGCCTCTTTCTCTTAGGATGTTTCCGTTGTTCATCTATGTTGTAACAAATATCAGTACTTCATGTTTTTCATTGTGAGTAAATCTATTCCATATGACAGTTACCATTTAAACTGCTTTAAGTATATAGTTTCATTATGTTCATGTAATACAGTTTTTGGATATTAGCTATGTTTACCTTGTTGTAGAAATGTTCTCAGCACTCATCTGCACTACTTTTTCAGTTTCCCCAAGTGAGACTGTATCCATGAGACACTTAACTCCTAACCCCCTGGCAAATACATTGTACGTTTTATTATTGAATTAGACTTATGCGGATACCTCATCTTAGAATCATAGAATGTGTGTCCTTTATTGGTTTGATTTGGTTTGTTTCCCTTGAATGACTTCAAGGTTCATCCACAGTGTAGCATGTGTCAGAATTACCTTCATTTTAAAGGCTGAATCCTGTTTAAATGTGTAAAGTAATTATAATTATTTTACTTTGATTTAAAGATAAGTATAGTTGGGTATCTACCCCCATACTAACCCATGGACACTACTTTGAACCTTTGTTGACCTGTAATAAGTGCCAGCACTTGTTGAACCACGTGTACGTCCACCTCTAGGTGGCAGTCTGGCCACGTAGGAGCCTCTGCTGACCTAGCCATGTCCTCCGTGTATTTAGGAGGTGTCTCATTCTTGGTGATTTTAATTTTTTTAACTACCATCAGTAATATAAAACCATCAGCCATATCCCAATGTATGTAGTTTGAGTTAATTGTATATGTGGTTTATTCCCCTGCATGTGGATAGCCAGTTACCCAGCACCATTTGTGGAAAAGAGTAGTTTAAAAAAAAAAAAAAACCTAAATATTCACGCTTGTCAAAAATGTATTGATCCTAAGTGAATGGGATTATGTTCGGGCTTCTTATGTACTGCCATTTATCTATATTTATATTTTATGGCAATATCATATTTTTATATTGCTTTGTATTGACATGAAATTTGAAAATATGAAGATCTATCTTTGGTTTTCCCTTTTCAAGTTTGTTTTGTCTTTTCGGGGTTCCTAAAATTATATGCGAATGTTAAAATCAACTTCTGTGTTTGTTCCAAAATTGTCATAGAAATTATGTTGTCTCT